>NC_066583.1:207293221-207598214 GCF_024323335.1 Lathyrus oleraceus
GCGGCTTAATTACGCTTTTGCCACTGCAGCATTTAAATTCATTTTATGTTTTAAATGTTTATTTCATTTTTCATCATAAACTTCAAAAATTCATAAATAATTCTTGGATGATCCAAATTGTGTGGGGATTTTTGCATCCATCTCCATTTTTCATCTAGTTTTTTATGAGCATGATATCACAAGTTGTGCACGGCTGTGTTTTATTTTGGTCTAATATCTTTGTTCATGTATGTTTCTTGCATATGCTTTGCCATTCCATTCATGAAATCTTGATGCTTGCTCCAAAATGTGTGAAATTTTACATGTGCATTCTAGACTCACTCATGGTTATTTTGATATGTGGTTTGTAATTTTTGAGTTCCTGGATTGAGAGTTATGACATGATCTTTGTAGGTGTTACATTTTGTGCCATGCCATTCCTTGTGCATCTTCTTGATTTTATTTTCTATGCTTGTTGAATATGATTTGCTCTGGATTTTTGCATGAGATTACATCTAGATGTTAACTTTACATGTGAATTTTTTTCTGGAATTTTTGAAGGCATTTCCTATTTGATTGGGATTTTATTTGCTGTTTAGTCATTTGTTGACTTTTTCTGATACATGTTCCCATTTGATTTGGGAAATTCTGGTTATTAATTGGATGGATTTGAAATTTGGCATGTGTATTTTAGACATCTTGAGGTTTACCATGGTTTTAGTCCCATTCATTTATCATGTTTTATCTCTGTTTTATGATTGGTTGAAGTGGATGCATGTTTTGATGCCATGTATGAGCTTGTATGAACTTGTGTTGACTTTATGATTTTCATTGACTTACTTCCTCTGGTCCAATAGCATGAAATTTGATATGCTGCTCATTGAATGTGTTCTGTTTAGATTTGAATTTTCTGGGAATTTATTGAGCTATTTTGGTATTGGTTTGATTGTGATCATTCTGTTTGCTCCAATGTGATTCCAAAATGCATAGTTTGACATGTTTAGCTTATGAAATGGATTTGGTGCATAGTTTTGATGTGAGACCAATTGGATTCTATTCTTGTTTGATAAATCTTGATTTTGATCAATTTTCACTTGATGTTTTGAATTTTTCACCTCCTTTTGACCCTAGGCTTGTCCTAGTGGTCTTATTTCTCATGTTTGAGTTTGACTTTTCAGGTTAAGAAGCAAATGCTTTGAAGAGATTAATTCAAGTTGATTTGATTTGGTTGATTGTTATGAACTAACTTGTTTTATTTTGTAGGATGCTTAGCTCACTTGCCTTGAGCTTATGCTTTACACATATGATTGATTGTGTTGTCTGTTGGTTCTTATGCTGTTTGTTTTGACTTTGTGATTGGGATACTGATTATATTTGATTGATTTCAGGTACCATAGTCGCTTTAGTTACTTTGAGAACTTGCTATTGCTTTGCTTTGCTTAAGCATTGAGGTAGACTCTCTGGTCTCCATGTAGTCTGGAAGACCTGGCTTGTTATTTAGCCAGGCAATTGTCTGAAGTCCTCCTTAAAAGGCAATGTGTGTGATTGTTTAACTTTGTCCCCAAGCAGGAAAAGACCTCATGTGAGGCAATTGGTAGACAAAAGAGATATGTAGCCTATCTCCTACTATTCTGTGAGTCTCTCACCTTGCTCACACCACATGTGTTGATGCATAGTGAGTAAAATCCCAAGATCTATCGAGTCTAACTTGTGGAGAGAGTTCCATCTTTCTGAACTCCCACACCTTCTGATATTCAATGCTCTCCCTGACCAGGGATAAGAGTGATGAGGCACACCCCTCATATCCTTTCATCTGCTTCACCTTGGCTCTCAATGTCAAGGTTAAGAGCACCATTTACCCTATTCCAGTTGACTTTTAAGTCTAACCCTTTGATTGAGCCTAATTGTTTGGTTATAGTGGGTGCTAAATGACTTTGTTTGATTGATTGCTTGTTGCATTTGTACATGTTTGCTTGATTGCCTTTGTGCACTTATCATCATTGATTATTCATTATTGCATGATCATTATTGCATATCTTTGTGATCCATGTTTGGTTTACCCATTGAGGACAATTGTAAGACCATGTTCTTTGGCCATTGTTCCTATGATTTGGAAGGGACAGAGTGTAAGACTATTTCACTTGGTCACTCATGTCCATTGCTTAGTGCATTGTTTGTTTGTTGTATGTGAGGATGCAATTATAAGTCCATGTTGTTGGCATTTGTATTCCCATGATCATCCTTTGGAGGTTGGTATAAGTCCAGATAGATTGGCATCCGACATCCAAGTTTTGTTTTACTTTAGGAGATTGGTGTAAACCCATTTATTGGTATCCGATATCCGCATTTGTTTGTGAGATTGGTATAAGACCATTGATGGCATCCGGTATCACCTTGCCTTTTATTTGCTTGCTTTGTTGCCCATTTCTAAGGACACACTTGAATCATCTTCTATATGATTTCAAGAGGTGAACTTTTCTAAGAAGTTTTACATTCCATCATCCATACCCTCTTTGTCCTAAACCTTTTCACACTTTGCTTTCAAAAACTTTGACTTGTTGTGCAAACATCTTCATGTCTTTTCAAATTAGAAACTTGGACCTTAAGTCCTTGACTTTTCAAACTTCACTTTTCATAACACTTCTGTGAATCAATCTTAATCATACCTTGACCATATTTTGTGAATAATCATAATCAATTAACTTCACCCATTCAATTGTTTTGGCTTTGTCCATTGTTAATATGTTTTCATACATTAGCCTTAGGTTTTAATTACCATAGTGGTTGATGTAAATCTTACCTTATCCTTAGTGAGTTGATTGTAAGTCTTCCATACTTATTATAGGGTTAACCCCTCACTAGTATGTTGAAGCTGTAACATCCCAATAAAAATAAGATAATTATTTGATTTAAATTAATATTATATTTATTAATTTAATTAAATAATTGGAATTATTGAATTATTATTATTATTATTTTGGAATAATAATTATTGGAAAATATATAAGTGTGAAATGAGGAAAAAGAATCCCATTTTTGGTAAACAGAGTTTTCACGTGAAAACAGAGAAGCGGTTGAAAAGAGGAAAAGGGCAAAGAGGAAGAGCAAGGGCAAAGGTTGGAGAAGAGAAAGCTTGAGGCTCAAAGATTTGCCGGGTTGATCAGGTAAGGGGGGTTTATCGTCGTTTAATGGGTATTATGAGTTAGCATGTAATGGGTAGTGATAAACCGTTGAATTGACCCTAAT
This sequence comes from Lathyrus oleraceus, assembly GCF_024323335.1. NCBI lineage: Eukaryota > Viridiplantae > Streptophyta > Magnoliopsida > Fabales > Fabaceae > Lathyrus > Lathyrus oleraceus. Next base: position 207,296,447 of record NC_066583.1, read on the forward strand.
TGGGATTTAGAATGCTGAGAAATTGTGAGGAATAAGTTGTGTGAAAACTGTAATTGAATCGATAATGGTGTGTGTCGTAAATTGCTGGACGTGTGGCTTGTTACGGAATTGGAATCGGAGGTCCGGAAGCCCTCCAACGGCGGAAAATGCGGAGAATTCTGCATTCTGCTTTGTGTTAGCGCAGGAACAGCTTTCTGTCTTGCGTTAACCGGTTAACCCAGGGTGTTAACCGGTTAACACTGTTATAAATTGTGAAAACTGCTGTTTTGTCTGCGTTAACCGGTTAACCCAGGGCGTTAACCGGTTAACACTGTTGCGTTTTGCCAGAAAGTGTGTTCTGTGTTGCGTTAACCGGTTAACCCAGGGCGTTAACCGGTTAACACTGTCAAAAAGTGGAAAAATGGATATTTTAAATGTTATGTGTATATGTGATGGTTGGCCTATATCGGTGTGTGATATAGTAGGGATTATTCCCGCTGTTTTGAGCAGTATAGGTATTAGTAGAGTGTGCTAATACTGTGATTAATTATTTGACACGATATGATGTTTTGATGAATGTGTTGATGATGTATGATAGTATGCATAATGCTATGAGTGTATATATTATGCATGTGGTTGTGAATGGACTATTTTATGGCTTAGAGTGTGAGCATATGTCCATTGTGGATTATTGTTGATGACGTTGCATTGCTAGGTGAATTAGCATGCATATTGTGGCCTTTATGGTGGTAGCTAATTCCCATGGTGAGGAATTAGTGATGTTAGTCATTTTGGACTGTTGTTGATGTTTGCATGCTAGGTGAATTAGCGTGCATAGCATGGCCCTTGGGGTGGTAGCTAATTCCCATGGTGAGGAATTAGTGATGTGAGTCACTAGGTCTCAAATGAGTGGGACTAGTGAGCTTGGTAGCCGTACCTGGATTTGGTCGGTGAAGTTGAACTGTATGTTCACAAATAGTCGGTACCGCATGCATGGAGTCTCATTGCATAATTTATGTATGGCGTATAATATGAATGGATGTATTCCAGTATTATACGTGTGTTGTGTGTTATGTGTTGTGTTGATGTTGGGTATGATTGAGTTGATATTGCCGTTGTTGAATGTGTAATCTGATTTGGGTGATGAAATGTGTTAAATTACTTAACATTGCATGATATTTTATAATGCTTTTTATATCGATTGAGGAACTCACCCTTACAACTATTTTTCAGGTAACGAGCAGTGATTGAGTAGGAGCTAGTGCTTGAAGTCTAGTGTAGTTCCTTAGTGGGTCATGCTCTGGTAGATGTAACATCGGGATGGGATGTTTTAAATGTTTTATTGTTGGTTGTGAACCATTTTACATGTAATGTGTTACATGTTTTGAATGATCGATTTGATCTCTATCCGCTGCGTATTATGCAACTGTTTTATTTGATAAATAAATGAGCATGACAAGCTACTTTGATGAATAGTGTGAAATATTGTGTGACACCCTTAATTGCATATTTACTCTGATAGATACATATTTGTTATTTTGATTAAATATTTGGGGTATTTTAGAAGGGTGTTACAGAAGCCGTCCTCGCATGGTGGATTGTTGATTCAGGTTGAGTTTTCTCCCATTGGTAATGAAAAGCCTTAGTGCTTGTGTTTTAAAACGAACTCACTAATTTTTGGAAATCTTTTAGCCGAACTACGGCGTTTTGATCCTTACCTTTGATGGAAGGTACGTAGGCAACGGGTTCATCCGTTCAAACACAAAAATAACTAACTTGTACATTCTTTTCTCATCATCCCATTCATGTTTGCACAATATGTCAGAACAAATAAACATTTTTTATACAACAAGTGTGAAAAGGGCTCCCTAGGAGTACCTAGGACGTGATGGGTGCCTAACACCTTCCCATTGCGTAATTTACCCCTTACTCAGACTCTCTGATCTTTTTATTGGTTTTCTACGTGTAAAACTTCTTAGGTTTTTGTTCGCTTTTTAATCAGTCCTTAGGATAAATAAAAGTGCGGTGGCGACTCGATTCATTGTATGCTTTGCTTATGGTTTAATCAATAAATCATATAGCGACGAATACACCGCTACAGAAAAGTGGCGACTCCATTGGGGATTACATTAGACCTTCCCTGGTGGTATTGCCTACTTTTCACCCTTGTTGTATGATATCTGTTTATGTGTTATTTGACATATTTTTGTACAATTTGGGATAACTGTATTGATTGTAATGTTTGAATTGCTTGATATACAATTGTTGTTTGCTTTGGTGATCTCTGTGAGATGAGTTCTATACCCGAACTCGAGTGCACTCTAGGATAGGAGAATGGCGTAGTCTTGTTGACTGGTGTGGAGTATTCCTTAGCCAGTTGACTTGCGAGTCCATTCACTTGGTGGAGGTCATGTTGGATTGATAATGTCACACAAGTCATTTGTGGTTAGGCATTATTAGTTCAATCATGTGCCTTAGAAGCCAAGGACCTTAGTTTACCAAACCCATCTTGGCCTATTTTAGGACGTAGTGCGAAGGTCGTTCAGATGTAAGATCTGATGCGATTGTTACGCGATACTACACTCATAAGAGTCTCTCTCGAGAATATTTTTGGAATACGAGTATTCGTTCCTCCGATAATATCCGAGAGATGGGACGATGATTATGGGAACCTCTGGTAGAACATGTCTGGCAGGTTTAAACCCTAGTACACTCCCTTTGGGTGGTTCTTAACCGAGACTCCATGCTCGTGACTCTCAGCAAATCCGTGATTCGTGGTTGAGTCGTTCAAACATCGTTAATATCAATGGAACTTGGGCGTCGATAAGGTGTAAACCATAATCTGCCAAAATGGATGATTGATATTAAGGATGTTAGAGCCGGTTCATATACCGTTAATATCAATGGAACTTGGGTGTCGATAAGGTGAAAACCTAAATCCACCAAAATGGATGATTGATATTAGGGGATACAATGAGCTTTCCCACGACCTTTGTTTGGTGTGCCTTGCTTGATCCTTGAGTGTGATTGTTGCATTCATGCATTCATGCATTCATCTGCATTTCATGTCATCAGAAAAAAAATTCAAGGAACTTAAAGGGTTTATTTGCAAAATTTTCAGACATGGAAAGACCAAAAAGGCATACAAAGAAGTACAGCTTTAGACAGCCTGATGTGAAAGAGTTAAGGAATCTGACATCTTATATATTAGATCCCTTGGGTTTCAAAGCTCGCTATGGGAAGCTTCTGCCTCTGTTGACTACTCGATTCATTGTATGCTTTGCTTATGGTTTAATCAATAAATCATATAGCGACGAATACACCGCTACAGACTTCAAGCAAGGTTATGGGAAGCTTCTATTTGTATTATCTACTGATATGGTTGAAGGACTCTTGAGTGTGTTGGTTCAGTTTTATGATCCTCTATATTGTTGTTTCACTTTTCCTGATTATCAGCTTGTGCCTACTTTAAGACCCCAAATTTTGACCCTAAGATCCCTCATGTTATCTCATCATATGCATTATCATTGGGATCATACCTTGGCATCCTCCTTACCCCTCATTGATTGGGTTTGTATTGGGAGAGATCACCAAGCACCATGTGATTGTATCATACTTGTTATTTTATCATCTTTACTAACTAAACTACCAAAAATATGCCTTTGCATTTGTCTAACTCTTTTGTAGGTAGGGCACACGATCACTTTTGATCTATCAAGTTCATATCTAGGGTTTAAGACCCTCTTTGCTTAGAGCTCAAACATGAAATGATCCACAGTGGCTCTAGGCATCATATATGAGTCCCCATGATCTTCATATTTTATTTTGATCAAGAATTCTTCAAGAATTTGGAATTGGTTTGCCTTGGAAACCCTAGTTCATCTGGGTATCTTGTGTAACTTCTTCAACAAGCTTCTTCACCAATTGATCAAATAATTCAAGGGACAGTTCAAATTTTATCATATTATGCATATATGATCTCCCATGAGTCCAAAAAGTCAAGAGAATTGCAAGTTAGCAAGGTGGTTGATGGTGGTTGAATAGAGGAGTTCATCTGATCAAAACTGGGGTCCCCTAGACCCTATCTCCTACAATTTTCATCATATGAAAATGATTCCAAAAGCAAAGTTACTCTAAATGACATTCCAAACAACTTTCATGTTTAGGTCTAGAGATAGTTTTTCTTGGAAAGTCATTTCTTATGTTGAAACATTATAGGTCATTTTGTCTAAACCCTAATTTGGAGATCAACTTCCCAAGGCCATAACTTGCTCTTTTTTTATGATATAAAAGATTTCCAAGTTTCACAACAAAATTCAAGGTGTCTACGTCAACATTCATGTTTGGAGTAAGAGCTAATTCAACTTTTATGATCATGTGGTATGAGGATACATTATAGGTCATTTTGGACCAAGACCATTGAACAAGTGATTTTCCTCAACTTCAAAAATGCATAACTCATTCATCCCAAATCCAAATAAGGTCAAATTTGTGACCACTTTGAAGGTTTTTGAAAGATATACAACTTTGATAAAAACACTTTTCTCATTTGAAGCTCACATAAAAATTTATCCAAGGTGGAATAATTGAACATATGGCTTGACACTTAGAAACAATTTTGACATGTTGAAATTTCCAAACTTCCACCTCAAAATTCATTATGATACAAGCTTCAAATGGAAAAGTGTTCAACATAAGAGTTGTTCCTCTTGATCTAACCTTTCCAAAAAAATCCAATTTCATCCATTTTGGACAAAGTTTGAGTGTTCTGCGTATGACTTGAACATGGTATCATCATTTGGCAAGAATCAACTTCAAACAGCTCCACACCTTTTCCTTGCATTCCAATTCACTTTCAGACTCAATCACATGTGATTATGGACTTGATTGAGTAGCTTCATGGGCCTATACACGCCCATGCAAGCATGCATCACTCATTTTCCAAATTTGGAAACAATTTTGAAAGGTGCAAATATCACTTACTTCAGCTATAAATAAGAGTCCCTTGCATTAGAATTAGAGACCATTGCGCGCCAGCTTTGCCTCCACACTTCAAACCCTCACCATTGAAAGGAAAACCTGAGAATTTTCATTTGAAAATTGAGTTTGAATCTCACTGTTTGGAGATTCAAAACTCTAAGGATCCAAAGCTTTGTTTCAATCCTAAGCCACTCCTGCAAGCTTCCTGAGCAAGATCAAACAAGAATTGAAGCAAGAAAGATTGAATTCTGCACAACATTGAAGGTATTTTCCAAAAAAAATATTCTCTTTGATTCTCTCTCAATTCTCATCAATTCTCCTGGATCATTGGTTGTTTGAAGTCCTACCAATGTAGGCAGGAAGATTGAGTTGCTTTGAGGTCAAATCGAAGCAACTCAGTTCATGTACCTCAAATTTCAACTCCATGTATCTCTCAATATACTTGGAGTTAGGATGAATTGAGGCTAGATTTGCGATCAATGCCATTTTTACTTTAAGATCATGTCCTTCTTTTTCATTTTTGTGATGGTGATGAGAGAACCAGTCCGTCCAAGGTCACCTGAGAAGACGACCGGTGGTTTGCTCCGGCGATGAGTTGGATAGGTTCTGAGCCACAAGATCAAGTTATTTTGTTTTAATCATGAGTGTTCCTTTTGAATACCAACTGTGTGGCGCTCTGGCTCAAGTGCACGATTGAACGCGTGTTTTGGTCCACTTGATCTGCCACCTCAATTAATGAGGGAGATCAAGTGGTCCACGTTTTTTCAGATTAATTTATTTTCATTTTATTTCTTTTATTTTCATTAAATTATATTAAATTTAATATTGATCCAAAAAATATGAGAGTTTCACCAAAAAAATTTAAATAAATTCCTCTTTCATTTTCTGAATTAAAATTATTTTTTGGATCATTATTAATATTTTTCATGATTTAATTGATTTTGTGAATATTTTTAATTGTTTAAAAATACTTTTAAGTCTCCAAAAATTATGAAAAAATTTCTCCAAGGTCCTTTGACCTTGTTTGACCTATGATAAATCTCATGGCCATTTCTTTGGTGTTTTGATGAGATTTTAGGAATTTGACCAACCATAATTTAATTTAATGCATATTTTTATTATTTTTAATTGTTTAAATGCCAAATAAATTGTGTAGAGCCATTTTAATTGACTTTGTGAGTTTAGCTTGTGTTGTTGGGCCTTGGTTAAGGTTGATTTGACTTTGCTAGGTTAAGATCATTAGATTTAGGGGATTGGTGGAATGTACCTTCCATCTCCCAAAATGAATGAATGATCTTAATTTGGTAAAAGTCCTCCTTTGACCAATTTGTGTTGAATACATTACCTCTCCCTCTTCATCTCATTCCCATGATTTATCCATTCATGTCATGGACCTATGATATCTTTATATCCTAAGGCTAGTTGATTGCAAAATCAACATAAGTATGGATGAGATTAGGTTCCCCATTTCGCATATTCTTTTTGTGTGTGGCATGTTTCAATAGCATAGCTCATCATACTATGTCTCTAACATGTATTAAAACCAAAATTTTATTGCCCGACCTCAAATAGTTGTGACTTCTACACAAGTCTAATTACGATTGCTTAACATAGCGCTAAATTTGTGACACAAAAGGCATAGCATTCTAGTTAGTGAGATTGTAAGTCTCCCCTCTTTCATGGTATTGTATGGAAACTTGGCCTTTTTTCCTTCCTTTGGAAGATGTCTTGGTTCAAGGATCCATGCTTGTGATAAGTGGGTTGAGTGTTCTCCAAAGAATGACTTAAACAAAAACAAAGCAAAAGCAATACTAACTTCTAATCAACTAACAACTAACATTTAATTTCAAGTTATTTACTTTTAATGTACTTTAATTTTTAAGCTTTATCCATTTGCAATTATTCATACCATTCATGTTATTTACTTTAATGTCATTTTCCTTTTGTCCACTTGGACCATATTTTGTGATATTTTGTATTTGTATATACTTGTGTGTTTGTGTGGTCTTTTGACCTTAATGTACATAATAAGAACAAAAAACATTTTGTGTGGACTGTTTGTTTGATCTAAGACTATTAGACTTAGAATTTAGGCAATATTCCCTATGCAAAGGACTTGGCCAATACCAACTTTCATGAAACCAAGTGCTTGTGTAGTGAACTTTCATCTGATACAAAATTAAAGATCCATTTGAGTTCATCTGCAACATGATTATTGCGAAGCTGTTATTTTGAACCTGTGACTAATGCTCATCTTTGAAGTCATCTGATACATGGGAAATTTTGAAGAAGATCGTGGGGTTGCTAATCTTGGATGTGGTTATCTTTATTTGATGTCTTGCTCTTAAACTTGCTATTTTTATTGATTGTTGTTTGATTCTAAAGTCCAAGGGAAATTTAGGTTTCTACATGACATTCTTGTCAATTGGATTGCAGCCTATTGGTCAGATCTTTTCAACTCTTAACTTTTAAATTTGTGCTTAGGATTAGTCTCTTCATATCCTCCCCACTTCTTTAATTTCAAATATCTCCCTCCTTTTAAAATATTCTTTGCTTGTGTTTGTTTTCTAAACTTAGACCATATTGTAAAATAGAAACTTTGGCCTTATGTCATTGCATTTTCAAACTTATTTTATTAAATAGACTTGTAAATAAACTTAACTATACTTGACTTAAAATTTTCAAAAGATAAAAAGAACTAACACTCATTCAAATCATTTTAGGCCCTTTTGTGCCTTTGTTAAACTTAAAATTTTGTTAAAAGCAATGCACACACTTTGAAATTGATACCACGAACTACGAGGTTTTGATCCCTCATTTTTATGTTGGTATGTAGGCACAACTCCGAAGGTCTTGTCAAACACAAAAATATAATTAATGAATTCTTTTCTCATTCCTCCACTCTATTTATTGTAAACATCATTTTATACAAAAACACATATGCACACAAGAAAAGGCTCCCTAGGAGTACCTAGGGCACTTTGGATGCTAACACTTTTCCTCTGTGTAACCAACCCCCTTACCTGTAATCTCTGGCATTTTATTATTTTTGATTTGAAAAATTCTTATCTTTTTGGGTTTTGTTCGTACTTTTCCCTTTTCCCTTGGAAAGAATAAAAGTGCGGTGGCGACTCTGGTTTTATTGACGTCTAGCTTATCCATAACTTGATGGTCATGAATTTACCGTTACACATACATTAAGGAGTATGCCCATCTCTTGGGAATACCTGTTTCTGACAAGTTGCTCTTTAGTGGATTGGAGGAGATTCCCATATCTCATATTATAGTTGAAGCTTTTCATCTGAAGAAGTTTGAGATTGAGGCTCATTGGGTGAAGAATGAAGGAATGTTTGGGTTAACTTCTGAGTTTCTCATTGGGAAAGTTACTGCCTTTATTCAAGCCGGTAGTTTGGACGCTTTTAAAGCCATCTTTGTGTTGCTCATCTATGCTTTGGCTTTGTTCCCTAACATTGACGGTTTTGTTGATGTTAACGCCATTAGAATCTTCTTGATTGGGTATCTTGTGCCTACTCTGTTAGGTGATATCTACTTCTCTTTGCATTTAAGGAATTCTAAAGGTGGTGGAACTATTGTGTGTTGTGTTCCTCTTCTGTAGAAGTGGTTTATTTCGCACTTGCCTCAGACACCTGCCTTTGTGGAGAACAAACAATGTCTACGGTGGTCTCAGAGACTTATGTCTCTCACTAATGATGATATTGTTTGGTATGATTCTATGATGAGTAGCTTGGATATTATTCGTTGTTGTGGTGAATTCTCTAATGTACCCCTCATTGGTACACAAGGAGGAATCAACTACAATCCTGCTTTGGCTCGTCGTCATCTTGGGTTCCCCTTGAGAGACAAACCTAATAACACTCAGTTAGAAGGTCTTTTCTATCAAGAGGGTAAAGATCCCCAACATTTGAAGCAGAGGACGATACATGCTTGGCATAATGTGCATAGGAAAGGAAGATCCGAGCTTGGTTCGTGCAACTGTGTAGCCTTGGAAGCTTACACTACTTGGGTGAAGAAGAGAGCTTTGGAGTTGAAGATGTCATATGCTTGTAAGAGACCTATGTCCATGGTTGTAGTTGATCCATCAACTCTCCCTAACCAAGATGTAAAGGAGTTGGAAGACACACTCGCCAAGATGAAGTAAGATAAGGATATGTGGGAAGAGCGGTTCCATGCTTTGAGCCGAAAGCGTGAGGAGTTACAGCTTGAGTCTAAGGACAAAGATATGCTTAATGAACTTCTTGAAGACCGAGCAGTAAAGAGACAGAGAGAGCCAAAGGGTCCACCATCCTCTAGTATGTCTCAACCTTCCGACGCTTGGAAGAAGATTTATTGACCAGCTTATCCTTGAGAAGGCTCAGATGAAGACTTCTTTTGAGTCCGAGATTCGACGCATCCAAAGGAAGTACGTGCCCGCAGCTAGATCATCTGACACTATTGTTAGGGGATCCTTAGGATGATTAGTTTCCTTTTATCTTGTATTTGTATTTTGGTTTCTGAAATTGTAGTCAGTGTAATCCTTCCAAAATTTATATGAATAAAAGAGATTTTTTATGGTCAAATCAAATTGTTACTATTATTTAATATTTGCAAAATATAACTTTGTATGTTCCTTGAAATTGAAAATAAACGAACAAAAACATTGCATTTCATGCATCATTTGTATAAACAGGTTTATTCTGCCGGATGTCTTATCAGTTATTCTTTTGTGCTTTAGCCAAGCTGACTCACCGATATAACACTCGCGCCAATCAATCGAGAATTATGGAACATTTGGAACAAGAGAACCGAGAGTTGAAAGGTGAGATTGCTCACCTAACTGCTATAATGGAGTCTGTCCTAGCTGCTCAAAATCAGCCTTCTCCAACTCCTGCAACTCCTCCTCCTTAGAGGACTGTCATCTCAGAGATTGCTACTTCAATTATGCCCATTGCTGCTACTCAATCCGGTCCGTCTATGCCTTCTGGATTCCCATGGGGAATGCCAACGAATTTTATGCCTGAAGGGTTTGCACCCACATTTGCTTCTATGTCGGCATCTAGCCCGGTCATGTCTGTGTCACCTCTAGTTGTTCACACTCTACCCCGTGTTGAGGACACCATCTATCATTCTGAGCCGTCTGAGGGCCCTGATGTTTATGAGAAGATGGACGAGATGAAGGATCAGTTCCTTGAGCTGCGAAAGGAATTGAAGACGTTAAGAGGAAAGGACTTGTTCGGTAAGAGTGCTGATGAACTTTGCTTAGTGCCGAATGTCAAGATCCCGATGAAGTTCAAAGTCCTTGAATTTTAAAAGTATAAGGGAAATACTTGTCCACTTAGCCATCTTGTCATGTATGCTAGGAAAATGTCAATGCAAATTGATAATGATCAGTTATTAATTCACTACTTCTAAGACAGTCTGACTGGTGCTGCTTTGAGGTGGTACATGGGGCTAGATAGTGCAAGTGTTCGCACATTTAATGATATGGGTGAAGCTTTTGTGAAGCAATATAAGTACAACATGGACATGGCATCTAATAGAGACTAGCTGAGGTCTATGTCTCAGAAGGACAAAGAGACATCCAAAGAGTATGCCCAGAGGTGGAGAGAGCTTCCTGCTCAGATCAATCCTCCATTGGAAGAAAAGGAGATGACAAAGATTTTCCTTAAGACTCTGAGTTCGTTTTATTACGAACGAATGATTGCTAGTGCGCCCAGTGATTTTATCGAAATGGTAAACATGGGGATGAGGTTAGAGGAAGGAGTCTGAGAGGGACATTTGTCTAAAGAAGAGGTGTCATCAAGCAAGAAGTATGGAAGTGGTTTCGCCAGAAAGAAGGAAGGTGAAACCAACGCAGTGTCAATAGGGAGGCAGATGAGGCCTCGTGTCAAAAGAAATCTGTAACCGTGTCAGCATCATTACCAAGTTTTGTCAGTTATTCCAGTATTTTCAAACAATCAATCAGTACCAGTTCAACAACAACGTCAACAACAACCGCAACAAAGAACCAACAACCACAACAACACCAATAATCAACAACAACTATAGAATTTCGATAGGAAGAAGGTCTCTTTCGACCTTATTCCTATGTCATACGCCAAATTGTATCCGTCTTTGGTTCTCAAGAACCTACTCCAACCAAGGAATCCGCCGTAAATTCCAGAACCACTTCCATGGTGGTATAAGCCAGAACTCCGTTACGCATTTCATCAATGAGCTCCCGGTCATGATATTGAAGATCCAAAAGCTAGTGAAGAGTGGGATGGTGTCCTTCGAGGACCGTGCGCCGAATGTAGAAGTTAACCCATTGCCTGCTCATGGAATTCCTCTGCTAATGTGGTAGATGGTTGTCCAGGAATTTTTCGAGTGTTCGATGTGTGACGTAGTCGCCGGTCCTTGGTAGAGATGAATAAGACCATGTGTACCATCAGTGATTGTGAGCACGACCATGACGATTATGCAATTTGCATTGTAAACCCCCGTGGGTGTTCAATCGCCAAGAGAGATATCCAGAAGTTGATAGATGAGAATGTAATCCAGATTCAACAGTTGAGGGATATAAATGATATGAATGTTATAGTACCAGTGTTTAAGACCCCAGAGTGGGTAGTGATTCAGTTTAACAGCAGTAGCAGTAACAACGCCAATAGATCGGTATCACCGTTAGTGATACGATTAGCGGGCCCCGTCCCGTATGCATCCGATAGAGCTGTTTCGTACCAATATAATGCTACCATGGTAGAGAACAGCCAAGAGGTTCTGTTTCCTACGACCAATTCTGTTGTGAACATTGTTGATGTTACGAAGGTTACCCATAGCGGTCGTGTTTTTGGACCTGTCTTTCCAAAAGAAGTGATAGAAGATGTATCCGTTGGAAATAAAGTTGATGTGCTTGTGGTGAATCCAGCAAATTGAAGCCTAATGATGATGATGAAGTGCTAAGATTAATCAAGAAAAGTGAATTTAATATGGTGGAGCAGCTGCTCCAAACTCCTTCGAAAATTTCAGTGTTGTTTATGCTCATGAATTCTGAAGCACACAGAGAAGCATTGCAAAGAGTGTTGGAGCAAGCCTATGTAGAACATGACGTAACTGTGGATCAATTTGACCATATTGTGGCTAATATTACTTCCTGCAACAACTTACGCTTATATCGATGAACTGCAAGGAGGATGTGCTGTCAAATGTGTTGGTTGATACCGATTCTTATTTGAATGTACTCCCCAAATCGACTCTATCCAGATTATCCTATCAAGGCGCCCCGAAGAGGTATAGCGGCGTGATTTTCAAGGCATTTGATGGTTCTCACAAGACTGTCATAGGAGAAGTAGACCTTCTGGTGAAGATAGGTCCGAGTGATTTCTAGATTACTTTTCAAGTAATGGATATCTATTCGGCCTATAGTTGCTTGTTAGGAAGGCCATGGACCCATGAGGCTAGAGCTGTGACATCTATCCTGCATCGGAAACTGAAATTTGTGAAGAATGGCAAGCCTATCATTGTGGGTGGAGACAAGGCATTGTTAGTAAGGAATTTGTCGTCTTTTTCATATGTTGAAGCTAAAGAGGAGGTTGGAACTCCATTCCAAGATCTATCTATTGCTGAAGTAAAGAAAACTGGGGCACTCATGTCCTCTTTCAAAGACGCGCAGAAAATTATTGAAGATGGCAGTACTAAACAGTGGGGTCGTATGGTAGAGGTCGCTGAACACAAGAGTAGAGCTGGATTGGGATTTTAGCAAGGGTCGCCTCATGTTAGAGTTGAAGATGTGCAACCGAGTTTCCGTAGCGGAGGGTTCTCCATGGTAATGAACAACACTCAGCTGCTGTGATCGAGGGTGATGAGGATGAAGACTGCGCCAATTTTGTGACGTGCGGAAAGGGTTGCAACAATTGGGTTGTTGTTGATGTTCCTGTTATTTTCCATCGCTCTAAGTAATTGCTTTTACATGTTTTAAAATCCTTCTCCTATGCCTAAGGGAGAAGTGAACATTGTTGGGCATTTTTCAATTTTATCATCAATAAAATGCAATTCTATTCATCCACATCTATGATGTTTTATTTTTACTTTTTGCTTTTCTGAAAATGGTAATCACATAAAACATGATTAAATAAATAATAAATTGTCCATCTGCATAATATTTGGTCACAATTTACTTCTCTAAAATCAAAATATCAAATCATTATGCAGGTTGGTTTCTAAACCCATTGAATACAATGATCATACTCCTTCTCCAAACTTTGAATTCCATGTGTTTGAGGCTGAGGAAGAAATTGATTATGAAGTATCTGATGAATTGTCTCACCTACTTGAGCGTGAGGAATAATCCATTCAGCCATTCGAAGAGAAGATTGAGTTAGGAAACTTGGGTTCCGAAGATGATGTGAAGGAAGTCAAGATTGGGTCTCAACTATGTCCCGAGATTAAGAAGGGGTTGATTGATCTTCTTCGAGATATTCAGATGTGTTTGCTTGGTCCTATCAAGATATGCCTGGTTTGGATTCTGAGATTATGGAGTATAGATTGTCGTTGAAGCAAGAATGCCCACCAGTCAAGCAGAAGTTAAGGAGGACTCATCCTGATATGGCAGTAAAGATCAAAGAAGAAGTGCAAAAGCATATTGATGCCAGTTTCCTTGTTATTGCTGAGTATCTGCAACGGGTGGCCAATATTGTGCTTGTTCCTAAGAAGGATGGAAAAGTCTGTATGTGTGTTGATTATAGAGATTTGAACAAAGCTAGTCCGAAAGATGATTTCCCTCTGCCACACATTGACATGTTGGTAGACAATACAACTAAATTCAAAGTCTTTTCTTTTATGGATAGATTTTCCGGTTATAATTAGATCAAAATGGCACCCGAAGATATGGAGAAAACCACATTCATTACACCTTGGGAAACATTCTATTATAGAGTGATGCCTTTCGGTTTAAAGAATGCTGGTGCAACATACTAGAGTGCAATGACCACTCTTTTTCATGATATGATGCATAAAGAGATCGAAGTCTATGTTGATGACATGATTGCCAAATCAAGTGAAGAAGAAGAACATGTTGAGCATTGTTGAAGTTATTCCAGCGTTTGAGGAAGTACAAACTCCGGTTGAACCCCAATAGATATACATTCGGTGTTTGTTCTAGTAAGTTGTTGGGCTTTATCATCAGCGAGAAGGGTATTGAAGTTGATCCTGCCAAGGTCAAAGCAATACAAGAGATGCATGCGCCCAAAACTGAGAAGCAAGTCAGGGGTTTTCTCGGCCGCTTGAATTATATCTAAAGATTCATATCGCATATGACCGCCACGTGTGCACCTATATTCAAGCTTCTTCGGAAAGGTGAGTCCTCTGAATGGACCGACGATTGACAGAAAGCTTTTGACAGTATCAAAGAATATCTGCTTGAACCTCCGATTCTGTCGCCACCTGTTGGAGGGAGACCATTAATCATGTATCTGACTGTGCTTGAAGAGAGTATGGGTTGTGTTCTAGGTCAGCAAGATGAAACTGGAAAGAAAGAATATGTGATTTACTACCTCAGTAAGAAATTCACCTACTATGAGACTCGGTATTCTATGCTTGAAAAGACTTGTTGCATATTGGCTTGGGCTACTAAGCGTCTACGTCAGTATATGTTGAATGATACTACTTGGTTGATATCTAAAATGGATCTAATCAAGTATATTTTCGAGAAGCCTACTTTAACTGGGAGAATTGCTTGTTGGCAGATGTTCTTATCAGAGTATGATATCGAATATCGGTCTCAAAAAGCAATTAAAGGTAGTATCTTGGCTGACCATTTGGCTCACCAATTAATTGAAGATTACCAGTCAGTACAGTACGATTTTCCTAACGAAGAGATCTTGTACTTGAAAATGAAAGATTGTGATGAACCATTGCTTGAAGAAGGGCCAAAACCTGGTTCCCGTTAGGGCATGGTATTTGATGGAGCTGTTAATCAGTATGGTAATGGCATTGGGGCAGTGATTATTACTCCTCAAGGCACTCATTTTCTGTTTACAGCTAGATTGACTTTCAAGTGTACAAACAATATGGTTGAGTATGAAGCTTGCATTATGAGGCTTGAAGAGGCCATTGATATCAGAATCAAGTATCTTGATATCTATGGAGATTCAGCTTTGGTTGTGAATCAGATCAAAGGTGAATGACAGACAAATCAACCCGGTTTGATACCATGTAGAGATTATGCGAGGAGGATTTCAACTTTCTTTACAAAGGTTGAGTTTCATCATATCCCTCGAGATGAAAAATGGATGGCAGATGCTCTTGCTACATTGGCTTCTATGATTATGGTGAAATTCTGGAATGAAGTTCCCAATTTGATTGTGATGCGTCTTGATAGGCCAACTCATGTGTTTGTTGTTGAAGAGATCATAGATGAAAAGCAGTGGTATTTTGATATCAAGTGTTTTCTCCTAAGTCAGATTTACTTTCCTGGGGAATCTCTGAAGGATAAGAAGACTTTGAGAAGATTAGCTGGAAATTTCTACCTGAATGGTGGTGTGCTGTATAAGATAAATTTCGATATGGTTCTGCTTAGATACGTAGATAGACACGAAGCAGACTTATTGATGACTGAAGTCCATGAAGGTTCCTTTGGCACTCATTCCAATGGACATGATATGGCTAAGAAGATGTTGAGAGCAGGTTACTATTGGCAGGCAATGGAATCTGACTGTTGCAAATTTGTGAAGAAATTCCACAAGTGTCAAATTTATGCAGATAAGATTCATGTTCCTCCGACACTGTTGAATGTCATTTCCTCCCCATGACCCTTCTCCATGTAGGAAATTAATATGATCGGTATGACTGAGCCCAAAGCTTCGAACGGAAATCGTTTCATTTTGGTGGCTATTGACTACTTCACAAAGTGGGTTAAAGCAGCATCACATGCAAATGTAACCAAGCAAGTTATTTTGAGGTTTATCAAGAATCATTTTATATGCTGTTATGGTGTGCCAAGTAAGATCATTAATGATAATGGGTCGAACTTGAATAATAATATAGTAGAAGCTCTTTGCAAAGACTTCAAGATTGCACATCATAATTCTTCTACCTACAAACCTAAGATGAATGGCGTTGTTGAAGCTGCAAACAAGAATATCAAGAAGATCATTCAGAAGGTGGTTGTAACCTACAAGGATTGGCATGATATGCTCCCGTTTTTTTTGCACGGGTATCGTACATCCATTTGCACTTCAACAGGGGCAACCCATTTCTCACTTGTTTATGGCATGGAAGTTGTGCTCCTAGTAGAGGTTGAGATCCCATCATTGTGTGTCTTGATGGAAGCCAAGTTGACAGAAGCTGAATGGTGTTAGACCAGGTATGACCAACTGAATTTAATTGAAGAGAAGAGGTTGACTGTCATGTGTCATGGTCAGTTATATCAGCAAATAATGAAGAAAGCATTTGATAAGAAGGTTAGACCTCGTGTGTTCAGAGAAGGTGACCTTATGCTCAAGAAGATTTTATCTTTCAAAGCAGATGCTAGGGGAAAATAGACTCCTAATTATGAAGGCCCATATGTTGTTAAGAGAGCCTTTTCCGGCGGTGCTTTGATTCTTACAACTGTGGATGGTGAAGAGTTCACACGTCCTGTGAATGCTGATGTAGTCAAGAAATACTTCGCCTAAAGAGAAAAGAACAACTCGCTAAGTTGAAAACCCGAAAGCGCGGCTTAGGCAAAAATGAGTGTCTCGGTGGATTTGAAACTCGAAAGGGCGATCCAGGCAAAAGTTAGAGACATAAAACAGAAAATTTATCCCAATAAATTAAGTACCCCAACTTGGAGCAATTTATGCAAAAATTAGGGATTATGGCAAGTAACTGCATTCAGTTGATCTTCAGTTATGAAGACATTCTTGAGCACGTCATTGGGTTTTGATTCGTCATCTTCAATCGAAGCCAAGAGCATAATGGATATCAAAGTTGGTAGAAGGATTAGCGATCGTTGTATTTAATGTAGCCCTTTTTCATGTAAATTACCATTTTTCAACTTTTGTAAGGATCTGTGGAGTCTTGTCATTTATATACTACCATTCTATTAAATAAAGTTGATATTTTTATCCAATTGTTTATACTCTTATTTATTTCAGCTAAGTAGAATTAAATTTTATGATGATCATTTTGAAATTGAATTTAAAAATTAAAATCATGTTTTTTTTAAATAATAAATGCAATTACTTTTTAAGAACAATCGATTTCATTTAAGGAATATCAACAGCAGTCTGAGAACATGTAAGTCCTGAAAAGTGAAACATGGTTGGTTTTCCCTAAGCAGCTGGTTTAGTCATATATTTCCGAACGACAACTCAACATCTCCATCCGAGTTTTGTTGGTTTCCCCAACCGAGTTTTTAATTTCCTCCCCCGAGTAGTAGGTGCGTTATCTCAGCGGTTTGCATAGATTCAATACAGATTGTTACTCCCCTCAGGTCGTCAGCAGAGTTTATGCCCGATCCCTGTTAGCATGGACTCTTGAGCAATATTTCTGGTCCTCTGCAAGGTTGTGTCCCATTTGATATGGTGTTGACCTAAAATTCCCCGTAGAGTTGATGATGCAGATCCTCAACAAATTTGTCCTCTTTCCCCTAGCCAGGGTCGAGCCTTTGAGAAGAATGATTCACGCTCATTTGTTTCATCTCTTTCTCCAGTTGTTGCTTCCCTCTTGTTGAGATTGGCGGAGTGTTGTAACGATGATTCAGATTGTTGACATTTGTATCCTTATGATTGTTTTGTTAGCCTAATCATCATATATACATATACATATACATTCATAGATTTCATCATTTACATTATTATTACATTTTTGTGATTCATCCTTTTCTGATCCTCTGCTATGGTGGTATCCTTTTTACCCACGCAGATTCGGTGTGTCTGTCCTCTTTCAATTGTAGAGTGTCAACCTCTTAAGCAGAAAGAATTTAACCTTTCTCATTCCCCACCGAGTTATTTCCTCGTGGATGATTATTATTTCAGCTTCCTCCCTAGTTGATTATCTGGATGGAACCACTCCCCCTGAGTTATATCTTCATTGGATTGAGTCTTTGATTGACCTTTTCTTTCTAGCTCTTACATAGATAGATGTTTTTGGTCCCCCGAGAGACTATTGCCCAGTAAATGGTATATTCGTCTCGATTTGTGAGTACTGTACTTTTACCCAATACCCGATAAAAGTAATCTACTTCCTTTATTTCTCCCCAGCGGATTCATTTTCACGTTTTCCCATGAAGTCTATCCTTTATATGTTCATCCTAACCGATGACATATATTCTTTTCCTTTTGAGTCTATCCTTGATATGTTCATCCTAACTGATGACGGATATTCTCGTTCTGGTTTTCTGCCCAGTAAAAAGGTAGTTGTAATCCCTATTTCATTCCCTAGAGGGATAATCCTTGATATGTTCATCCTAACTGATGACGGGTTTCCTCCTCTTTGCAGTCTTCTGCCCAGTAACCGGTAGTTGTAAATCCTGCTTCCCCTTTTGTGGGGTTTATCCTCAATATGTTCATCTTAACCGGTGACGGATATTGTCTTTTTACTTTTCTATCCAATAACTGATAGATATAATTCATGTTTCTCCCCTTGGAGTTTATCCTTAATATGTTCATCTTAATCGATGACGAATATTCTCTTTTCGGTATTCTATCCAGTAACTGATGGATGTAATTCTTACTTTTTCCCGATATTCTATCCTTGATATGTTCATCTTAACCAATGAAGAATATTTTCCCTTTGAGTATATCCTTGATATGTTCACTTTAACCAGTAGTTGTAAACCCTATTTGGCGTTTCCCTAACTGGTTATTCTTACCCAGTAACTGGTAATGAATACACCTCTTGTTTCCCTCAGCGAGTCATCCTTGATATGTTTACCCTAACCGGTAACGGATGTCCTCTCTATCAGATTATGTTATCTCCTTACCCAGTAACCGGTAGTGGATAATATACTTTTGTTACTCCTATGTCGAAGATCTTTTCTTCCCCACTAGAGTTTGAGTGCGTGTTTCCTCAGTGAATTCGCCATGTTTTGTTTGGTTCAGGCATTTCATCTTTGTTCTGATTTACCCGTTTCCCCTACAGATTTTCCCTTTTATCCCCAGCTGAGTCTTTCCATTGATTTATTTTCATGGAATCCTTCGTGTTCCCCAGCAGTTTTAAGTTGTGGCCTGGCCCACGCACAACCTTTTATCCCCCAGGGTCTCTGTCTCCCAGTGAGTTTTCCTTACGAAATGCATTATACTTTTGTGGACTTTCAGTCTCTCTAGATTCTTTTCCTTTGTGGTAACATTTTACCCACAGAGATTATTTTTTTTAGCATTCATATCATATGCATCATGAGGTCTCTTTGGGACCAAAATTTGTTTCTATATGTTGTTATTTAAGTCCATTTTATTGAGTCGACACGAAGTTTTTAACCTTCATCTCCTCAGTTAGAACGTCCTTAAATAGGGGCAGCTATAAGACCCAAATTTTGACCCTAAGATCCCTCATGCTATCTAATCATATGCATTAGCATTGGGATCACAACTTGGCATCATCCTTATCCCTCATTCATTGGGTGTGCATTGGGAAAGATCACCAAGCACATTTGATTGTATCATACTTTGTTTACTAACCAAAATACCAAAAATATGTCAATGTATAGTTTGTTACTTTTGTAGGTAGTGTGTGTGCTCACCTATGCTCTATCAAGCTTATATCTAGGGTTGGAGACCCTCAATGCAAGGAGCTCAATCAAGAAATGGTTCACATTGGCTCTAATTATCATATATGGATCCCCATATTCTTCACATATTATTTTGATAAAGAAATCATCAAGTGTTTGGAATTGGTTTGCCTTGGAAACCCTAATTCATTTAGGTATCTTGTGTGACTTCTTCAACAAGTTTCTTCCATAATTGATCAAATATTATAAGGGATACCTCACGGTAGCGGTGTATTCGTTACTTTATGATTTATTAACTAAATCAAAAGCAAAGCATACAAAGATAGAGTCGCCACCGCACTTTTATTTATCCAAAGGATTGGCTAAAAAGCGAACAAAAGCCTAAGAAGTTTTACACATAGAAAAACAATGAAAAGATCAGAGAATCTGGGTAAAGGGTTAATTACGCAATGGGAAGGTGTTAGGCACCCAAAACGTCCTAGGTACTCCTAGGGAGCCCTTTTCACACTTGTTGTATAAAAAAGTTTATTTGTTTATGACATATTGTGCAAACATGATTGGGAAGATGAGAAAAGAATATACAAGTTATTATTTTTGTGTTTGAACGGATGAACCCGTTGCCTACGTACCTTTCCATGGAAGGTAAGGATCAAAACGCCATAGTTCGGCTAAAAAATTTCAAAATATGAGTGGGTTCATTTTAAAACAAGAGCCCTAAGGTCTTTCGTTATCCACGGGAGAAAACTCAACCTTATACAAACAACAAGTCCACCACGTGAGAATAGCTTCAACTTGCTAGTGAGGGGTTAACCCTATAATAAGCAAGGAAGTCTTACAATTCAATCACTAAGGACAAGAAGGTGAGACTAATATCAACCAACTAGGATAAATCAAACCTATGGCTAATGTATGAAAACTTATCAAGAATGGGCAAAGCCACAAAACAATTGAATGAGTTGGATTAACCAATTAGAATTTATTCACAAAAGGGGGTCAAAGTATGATTAGAGTTCAATTCAAAGAAGTATTATGAAATGGAGTTTGAAAAATCAAAGGCCTAAAGCCTAGGTTTCTAATTTGAAAAGGAGTGACAATGTTTGCACAATATTTTTCAGGTTGAGATTAGCATGCAAAATGGAGGCTTAAAGAAACAAAAGGATGGAAGGTGGGGGAGTGTAAAACTTCTTAGATGTTCACCTCTTGAAATCATATGGAAGATGATTCAAGTGATTCCTTTGGAATAGGCAACAATGCAAATAAGCAAATGAACAAATCAAGGTGATACCGGATGCCAATCAATGGACTTATACCAATCTTACAAACAAACATGGATACCGGATACCAATCAATGGATTTACACCAATCTCCTAAAACAAAACAATGATACCAGATGCCAATCAATGGACTTATACTAGTCTCACACCATATCATTGGAACAACTGCCAAGTAATGGACTTATGCTTGTCTCCTCCATGGACAAAGCAAAAATGCTATAAAGCAAAGCTTATGAAATGATATACAAATGATGATGATAAATGCACTAAGGTACACTCAAGCAAATATGCACAAATGAATCAAGTAAGCAAACACACAAGTCAATTAGCACACACTATATACAAGCAATTAGGCTCAAGCAAGGTTAGACTTTAAAGTCAACTGGAATGGGGTAAGTTGTGCTCTTAACCTTAACATTGAGAGTTTAAGGTGAAGCAGGTGAAATGGAGATGAGGGGTGTGCCTCATAGCTCTTATCCCTAGTCAGGGAGAGCATTGAATAATAGAATGCATGGGAGTTCAGAAAGTTGGAACTCTTCTCCACAAATGATTTGACTCTATAAGATCTTGGGGGAATATCCACAATGCATCAACATGTTATGTGAGCAAAGGGATGACACACTGAATAGTAGGAGATGGACTACACATCTCTTTTATCTACCAATTGCCTCATATGAGGACTTTTCCTGCTTGGCACAAAGAGTAAACAATCACAAGCATTGTCTCTTAAGGAGGACTTCAGACAGGTGCCTGACCACATAACAGGCCAGGTCTTCCAGGCTACATGAAGAAGAGAGGTTATACCTAAGTGGTTAAGCAACCAAGCAAAAGCAAGTTCAAAATGAACTTAAGCAACTAATGTACCTGTGGAAACATCAAACAAATCAGTACAACTATACAGTCAAACAACCAACAGTTAATGCAACAGATAACCAATATACACAATGTGTTAGTAGCCAAAGGCAAACATCAAATGCTCAAATGATGGAGCATCATGAACCATATAACTTGGATGTTCAACCTGAAAACAAAGCTCAAACATGAGAGGCAAACCACTAGGTCAAAGCCTAGGGTCAAAGATGGAGAAAAAATTCAAAACAGAAGCTGAAAATTAACATGAATCAACTTCAATCAAATCTTGAAACAATCCAAAAGGTCTCACATCAATATCATATACCAAAAGCATTTCACAAACTAAACATGACAAGGTATGCAAGTTGTGAGCACATTGAGACATCAGAATGAACAAATTTACATAAATTCAAAAATGATTCAAATAATCTTGAGAAAATTCATGGATGAACAGAACATACAACATGATCCACACACCAAAAATTAGAGCAATTGGACATTATTAGGCATGTTAATCAAATTGTATAAGGCAAGGCAATCAAAACAAGCTCAAATATGACACCAAATGGCACATCAACTTAACACAAGCCTAAAACAGAAATGAATCAAGTTAAAAACCTCAAATCAAAGCCAAAACAATCCTCAACATGTCTAGAAACAATGTGTAAAATTTCACATCCATTAGATAAACCACAAGCATTTCATGATCAAATGAAAACCAAGACTATTCAAAAGCTCACACATGGTAATCCAGAAAGAAAAATCTCAATCAAATCAGAAATCAATCCAAAAATTCCAAGAAAAATCATGAACATTCACATCATCCGTATGAAGCAACATACAAAAAATAACATCAATTGGAATTCATTTGGTATGGAAAATCAATTAATCAAGTTGGACAAGCAAAGGTGTGACACAAATTGTCACACCTACATTCACATGATCATAAAACAGAAACCACAAATGGAAAAAATGCAAACTCAACACCAAAATGTCCAGCCTAGAGTCTAGTTTCAACATGTCAAATTTCATAGGCATTGGATAAACAACCATCATTTCACAAATGGAAAAGCAAGGCAAGGTACAAAAAGGCATACATGTTAACACACCCTAGGGCAAAATAAAAACCAGCCAAGGACAATTTGTGAAAAAAATGATCATAAAATTCTAGACAGAAAATGCGACATAACACACAAATCCTCATATTTTTTGAAGCAATTATCAATTAGATATGGATTTTATAAGATGAAGAAAAATAAAAAATGCATGTGGATCATGTACATGATTATGGAGGGAACATGGAAAATAATGCAAGGCAATTTTGAATTTATGCTGGAAACCGGATTCGAACCTAAGCGAAATTTGAAAGTCCAGGCGCGCGCATATGAAACGCAGCCGTTTTGTCCAAAACCCTAAACTCATGCAATGCCATAATCCGCAGGTAATCATGAAGAACATGCAGCTAAATCCGCAGGAAACAGTATGAAGGTCATAACAAAACTCGCAGGAAAAACGCAGGCATGAATGAACACGATGAAGATCTTCAAGATCTTCATCCTCAAATTTCCAGAAAAAATCATCATGTCCAGAAATTAACATTGAGCATATCACTGTAAAGATCAAACATCATACATCAATAATCAGCAACAATTTCGTCCAGGAAACAACATACATGCACGGATCGAATGAAACAAGAATCATCATCAAAAATTCAAACTAACATATCTCACTCAATTTGGCACGGATTTCAGTGATTCAAAGCCTAAAATACTCAGCATTCAAAGATCTATCACATGATGGATATGAAAATCAAGATTATGAGAATTGATTTGTAACCTCTTGTAGAAACAGAACTGGATTTAGCTGGATCTATGCCTTTGCAATGCTCAAACTCTCCTCTAGAACACTTGTGAAGATGAATGGAAGGAGAATTGCAACTCAGTTATGCACGATTCCACCGAATTTTTGATTTGCCATTGTTGCTTCCATGCTTCAAATGCTTCCACCTTGCACGAATTCCACTGATTCTGTGGAGGATCCTGCTCAAGAACAACTCAACAACAAGAATCAAGCAAGAAATTGGATTGGAAATGAAGAAAATTTTGAGAGAAAAGTTTTGTATTCTAGATCTAGATCTGAAAAATGAAGTGTTGTTTTTGCAATTCTGTTAGGGTTTGCCTTTTATATGCTATGCTAAACATGTTTAATTATGCTAAACCAATTGCTAATGAAAATTAGGGAAGTTTGGAGGTGTTTTGACAAATTGGGATTTCACCCTTATGCATGGAAATGGTGAGTGAACAGTGCACGAAATTATTTGTTTTTCACTTAAAATGATATTTTAAAATCAATGGCAATTGCAAAATATTCAAATTATGCACCAAATTTAAATTGTGAAATTTCCCTCCAAAAAATCAAGATTTTTGCAAATGATTATGAGATGACAAATTATGCAATATTATGCAAGATTTGGAAATTATAGGTCATGACAAGAATAATGCAAAAAGAGCCATGCAATTTGGAGCTTTGGTTGAGAAGTTATGCACATTTGAATCTCCATGTACACCTTGCCATGTTTTGATCATATCTCCTTAACCACACATGAGAAATGGATGATCTTGGACTTTTTGGAAATGGGATAGAAAGATCTACAACTTTCATGTTCAACAAAATTTCATTTGAAGCATTTTTGGTCATGTAATTTGAAGTTGAAATTGGATGAAAACCTTTCCATTTTTGGCAATTTTGAATTATAGGTCACTTTCTATTTTTGGAAAGTTTTGACCTGACTTTATTTTCTTCAATGTTGATGTTTGAAATGTCAAATGAGACTTGTTTGAACATGAATGAAGTATTTCTAATCACTTCCCACCTCCAAAATCCACAGTTGACTGGGTAGTTGACTGGCTAGGGTTTCAGTTGCTTGAAGAATGCCTTGATGAGATTCAAGCCTCTACCACTTGAGATTCTGATTCAAAATAACATCATAGCTCATATATGCTCTTGTGAATGAATGTGGTGTCCAAATTCTCAAGAATGGCCACCATCTATTGCTCAATGACTGCCTTTGATTGTCTTGACCTGTGATTGCTTCATCTGCAAGACAAGGGTTAGATGACATATTTTGTACTTTTGGTTAGTGGTAAAGAGAAAAGCAATGATATACAAATGCAAAACATGCTTGGTGATCAAGAAATCACTCTCAAAATAGGACCCACCCACAGGGAAGGAGGCAAGGTGCATAATGATCCTTGAGGCAATGATATGGTATGATATGATGCCATGAGGGATCTTAGGGACAAAATTGGGGTCTTACAGATGCCCCTATTTAAGGTCATTCTAGCCGGAGAAGTGAAGTTTAGAAATCTTCATTTCGACGCGGTAGAATGGGCTTAAATAACAGTAATGAGACAAATTTTGGTCCCTAAGAGACCTCATGATGCAAATGTATGCATGCAAAGACAAACAAAACTCTGTGGGGAACATGGGTCCACAAAGAAGGAAAGACGATCCATCGGAGTAATACACTCACCAGGAACAGAGACTCTAACAAGACTCTCATGGGGATAAAAAAACAAGAAAAAGAATGTGTGAGCAGGTCACGACTCTGAATTAGGGTAAAACTGACAGATATGGCGTGAACACGACACGACTGGACTAGAGACCTCACTGGGAAGTGAAGGACTCAAACAGGGAAAAGAAGAATTCCAAAGGAAGACACATCCATTGGAAAGACACAAGCTGACTCAAACTATCCACAAAGGATACTTCGGATAAAAATCCGGACTCGGACCAAGGAAAAGATTCACGAAGAACCTCCCTGCCGGGGAAAATTGCATATATTGGGGAAAACGCCAATACAGCAAAAGGATAAAATCACCACAAGAAACTCCACTGGAGAAGGTCTGACAAAAAGACTCTCCTGGAGAAGCAACAAAGAATGAGGTGTTACCGGTATAAGGGTAACAAACTCAGGAAGAATGAATATCTAAGACCGGTATAAGGGTGAGAGATATCAATCAACCAAACATCTGAGAAAGACCTGAAAAAGGTACATCAACTCAGGAAAATCTGACTCCACAGGGGACCAAGGTCATAATAGGGAGCAGAAAGGAAGGAACACCAGGGATACCGGTTACTGGGTATATAATAGGTGACCGACCAAAGCGTGAATTGGTATATATGCCAAAACACTCATCATCCGAAAGGAGGGCTTGAAAAAGCAAATCGACTTACAGGATGGACATTCGAATCCACAACAGGAAAACGAATCTTACTCAACTGGGGACACAAACCCAAAGAGCGCATGAGATATAATATCCATTACCGTCAGAACGTGGATAGAATACTCGCATGAGATATATTATCTATTACCGTCAGAACGTAGACAATATACTCGCATGGAAGGAAACACCAGGGATACCGGTTACCGGGTATATAATAGGTGACCTACCGAAAACGTGAATTGGTATATATGCCAAGACACTCATCATCCAAAACACAAACTTGTCAAAGGATGGATATTCGATTCTACAAAGAATACGAATCTTACTCCGCTGGGGGAAAATCAACAAAGGATTCCAACCAAAGAGTAAAAGAGATATATCATTCATTACCGTCAGAATGTGAATAATATACTCGAAAAGGAAGACACCAGAGATACCGGTTACCGGGTATATAATAGGTGGTCAACCAAAAAGAGAGACAATCGTTACCACAACAAGGTAAACGAAAGATAACTCACAGGGGATAAATTACAAGCATCCGGCAATTATCCAAGAAACAAATATTCGATTCCACAAAAGGAACACGAATCTTACTCGACTGGGGAAACACAACAGGCTTCGACTGAAGAGTGCATGAGATATATTATCCATTACCGTCAGAACGTGGATAACATACTCGCATGGAAGATTATCCACAACCGGTTACTGGGTTAATAAAGGATAAATTGACCGAAAAGAAAAGCATCGGGATACCAAACTAGGTATATAATGATGACCAATCAAAGGGAGCAACAATCATTACCAAGCAAACGGGTAAATGAAAGAAGACCCGCCGAGGATGAATTGCATAAACAACAATTATCCACAAGGACTTGCTGGCGACTTCAAAGGGGATAAAATTGCAGGCAAGCGACAATTATCTAGAAGAAGATTTGCTGGGGGTACAATTGCTAGCAAAAGGCAATTATCCAGAAGCAAGGGAGGAATATCAACATCGAATACTGAATGAAGATAACCACAAAGAGTAACCATCATCGGTTAGGATGAACAACAAGGTTAACTCTGCAAAGGGGAGAAATTAGGGTTTACATCTACCGAATACGGGGTAGAATACCAAAACTCTGGCTGGGGATAAGGTTGCTAGCATCCGGCAACTATCCACAAGAAGCACAGACTCCGTTGGGAATAAAACCACAACAACATAGGATTTACAACTACCGAATACTGGGTAGAAGACCACAAAATCCACCATCAACCAGAACGAACCACAAAGGTTACCTCTGCTAGGGGAAAAGAGATGGGACTTACAATTACTGAATACTGGGTAATAGCCAACAACTCTGATAAGGATAAAAAGTAGGGTTTACATCTACCGAATACGGGGTAGAAAACCAAACAACATCCGCGTGGGAATGAAAGAATCATAGTTCCGTACGGGAAACAAAATAGGGTTTATAACAAACCACGAATTGCTGAGGAGCAGAAAAAAAATAGGATTTACGACTACCGACTACTGGGTAGAAAACCAATCAACTCTTGCTGAGGAATAAAAGGTATATAACCACAAATTCCACCAAGAAGAGGGAACATAGGACTTACAACTACCGGTATGAGGGTAGAGGCCCAAAAGATTCAACTGGGGATAAAAAGAATTATTGCCGGTTACTGGGCAATTCATTCATTTATTCCGCAGGGAAACATAAGAAACAGTTGACAAATTGCCAATTCGGGATCAAACCGAAAGGACAGACTGAATCAAGACTCGTCCTAATGAGGATATAACTCAATAGGAAGATCCATCCCAATATATGTGCTGGGAGGAAGCGGAAGAAACCGTCATCCACGAGGATATATCTCAGTGGGGAACTGCAGAAGGAAAGACAGACACTTTCTGCTTATGGGCTGACTCTATATTGAGAGATTAAACACCCGACATCTGCTTGGGAAGATCTATTGGAGATCTATATCATCCATAGCAGGAGACAATAAACAAGAGATATATGGCAAAAAATGCAACATGAATATCTGAATGTTTATGATTATGCATGAATATGCGTGATTTATGTTTGATGAATGCTGACAAAACACACATATCTAACACAAACAGGCCCAGGAATCAAACGCCCGGTACTACATTTCCAGGGGAAAAACCAACTGGAAAGCCAATCTGCTGGAGATCTACATGCTGAAAAGCAAAGATCTGCAGGGAGGCAAAAGATCCGAGATATCAGGAAATCACAAAATCTCTGAGTGATGGATCAACAATAAACCCAACTGGAGTACAAAAAGTCACAACAGGCATAAACGGCCACAAAGACAAATCTGTTGGGGAAACGGGATAAATCCCAAGATATCTGCAGGGAGATCCTCAGTATCAATTGGGAAACAAGAGTTCACTGGCACAGGCGAGAACTGCCACGAAAGCGACTCCAAATAACTCCGCTAGGGAACAACCCACAAAGGGAGAATAGATCACACAAGTAGTTTCTGCAACAAGCCACTCTACTGGGAATCAAAAGCATCAGGAAATCAACCAAATCTCTGGATGATAGATCACCAACCGACCCAACTGGGGGAAAACAACTCCGGCGGGGATCCTGACTCTGTTGGGGACTCTGGGGGATAAAGGGGAATATCACCTATGCAATCCACCATACCACAAATCTACTGACGGCACTGGGGAATCCACTGGGGGAATCCACCTGGGATGAGGAGGAGAGCTGGGGATCAACCACCAAATGCTGAACCTTCCAAGAATAAACCCAAAACTGCTGAGGAGGAACATAAACACTACTCTGCCGAAGGGATAAGAGGTAAAAACCTCAACAAGCACTCCGATGGGGAGATATAGCATCAAATGCAGTATATCATATCAACAACCCTGGCGATAGTGCTGAGGAGAGAAGCAACAACTCCGCTGGCGGCTGCACTGGGGAGAGTGATGGGGTACCGGGGTCTCAAACCACCTACTACCGAATCTTCCAAAGGAAAGCACCCATGCTGGGGAGAGAATACTGTTGGAGAGGACTGTGAAGTCCTAACAACACTCTGCTTGGGGAACAACCCCAACAAAAGCTCTGCTTGGGGAACAACCCCAACAACAATCAGGATAAAGAGGATACAACCATGCCAGGAATATGAACAAATGTCTTACCTGTTGGAAATCATGCCACCCTTGGGAGAGCACTGAGAAATTCTTAAGTATCCTTTCATCATTGTGAATGTTCACTTTGTTTAAAACAACAATTTGAAAAATTTATTTGTTTAAAACAATGACATTTTATCAATTAAAACATGCAAAACATTTGTTGAATTGAAACAAATAAGAGTGCAAATAATTGGATAAAAGCTCAAATTGATTTGATGGAATGGTAGCCTGCAAATGGCAAGACTCCATAGATCTGTACAAATTTGAAATTAGTGATGTATATTGGAAGAGGGCTACATTGAACATAATGATCCTTTCTCTACCAATTTGAATCTTGATGTATTCGAATCTTCAGTCGATGACGAATCGAGAACCTCTGACGAAAAGACATCTGCAGAACAGAAAGTCTTGTCAGGATGCAGTCACTTGCCATATCCCTAATTTTTTCCTAGATTTCCCCAGGGTGAGGTACTCAATCTAGCGGGATACAAATATTCTTTTTTTTTCATGTCTCTAACTTTTGCCTGGATCACCCTTGCGGGTTATCCACCGAGACGCTCATTTTTGCCTAAGCCGCCCTTTCGGGTTTTCAACTTAGCGAGCTATTCTGTTTTTCTTTTGCATACTTTTTTTTTAGGCAAAGTATTTCTTGACTGCATCTGAATTCACAGGACGAGTGAAATCCTCCCCATCCATTGTTGTAAGCATCAAAGCTCCGCATGAAAAGGCTCTCTTAACAACATATGGACCCTCATAGTTTGGAGTCCACTTGCCCCTGGAATCGGGCGCGAAAGACAAGACTTTCTTGAGCACGAGGTCACCTTCTCGAAACACACGAGGCTTGACCTTCTTATCGAATGCTTTCTTCATTCTCTGCTGATATAACTGACCATGGTACATGGCAGTCAATCGCTTCTCTTCAATCAAATTCAGCTGGT
The DNA here is from genome assembly GCF_024323335.1 of Lathyrus oleraceus. Classification (NCBI taxonomy): domain Eukaryota; kingdom Viridiplantae; phylum Streptophyta; class Magnoliopsida; order Fabales; family Fabaceae; genus Lathyrus; species Lathyrus oleraceus. The sequence goes on from NC_066583.1 coordinate 207,326,527, forward strand.
CATAACGACTCTGAATCCATTCAGCATCAGTCAACTTGGCTTCCATCAAGACTCTCATTGATGGGATCTCCACCTCTACTGGGAGAACAGCCTCCATGCCGTAAACAAGAGAGAAAGGGGTTGCCCTTGTTGAAGTGCGGACAGATGTACGATAACCATGCAAAGCAAATGGCAGCATCTCATGCCAATCCTTGTACGTAACTGTCATCTTCTGGATAATCTTCTTGATATTCTTATTAGCAGCTTCAACAGCCCCATTCATCTTTGGTCTGTAGGGAGAGGAATTATGGTGTGCAATCTTGAACTCAGCACACAAGTCTTCCATCATCTTGTTATTCAGATTAGATCCATTATCAGTAATGATCTTATCTGGCACACCATAACGGCAAATCAGCTGGTTCTTGATAAACTTCACGACCACCTGCCTGGTCACATTCGCATAAGATGCGGCCTCAACCCATTTGGTGAAGTAGTCAATTGCTACGAGAATAAACCTGTGTCCATTGGACGCTTTCGGTTCAATCATGCCTATCATGTCAATTCCCCACATAGAGAAAGGCCATGGTGATGAAATCACATTCAGAAGTGTCGGAGGAGTATGAATCTTATCCGCATAAATTTGACACTTGTGGCATTTCTTCACATATTTGCAGCAGTCAGACTCCATTGTCAGCCAATAGTAGCCTGCTCTCAACATCTTTCTAGCCATGGCATGTCCATTGGAATAAGTACCAAATGAACCCTCATGGACCTCAGTCATTAACAGGTTCGCTTCGTGTCTATCCACGCATCTGAGCAAAACCATGTCAAAATTTCTCTTATACAGCACTTCACCACTGAGGTAGAAACGGCCTGACAACCTTCTTAAAGTTTTCCTATCTTTCACAGATGCCCCAGACGGGTAGACCTGGTTCTGGAGGAAATTCTTGATATCAAAATACCAAGGCTTGTCATCATTCACTTCTTCAATTGCAAATACGTGAGCTGGTCTATCCAAGCGCATCACGACAATATTGGGAACTTCATTCCAATACTTGACCACAATCATCGAAGCAAGCGTAGCAAGCGCATCTGCCATCCGATTATCCTCTCGAGGAATATGATGAAAGTCAACTTCTGTAAAGAACGTTGAAATCCTCCTCGCATAATCTTTGTACGGAATGAGACCAGGTTGATTCGTCTCCCATTCTCCCTTGATCTGATTAACAACCAGGGCCGAATCACCATACACATCGAGATGTTTGATTCTCAAATCAATACATTCTTCCAATCCCATAATACAGGCCTCATACTCAGCCATATTATTCGTGCATTTGAAAGTTAGCTCTGCTGTAAACGGAATATGCGTGCCATGAGGAGTAATGATTACTGCCCCAATTCCATTTTCGTACTGATTCACAGCGCCACCAAACACCATCGTCCATCTGGAACCAGGTTCCGGACCTTCATCAAGTGTAGGCTCATCACAATCTTTCATTTTCAAATACAGAATCTCCTCATCTAGGAAGTCGTATTGAACAGACTGATGATCTTCAATCGGCTGGTGCGCTAAGTGGTCAGCCAAGATACTACCTTTGATAGCTTTCTGAGCTCGATACTCGATATCATACTCAAATAACAACATCTGCCAACGGGCAATCCTCCCAGTTAAAGCAGGCTTCTCGAAAATATACTTGATTGGATCCATTCGGGATATCAACCAAGTTGTATGATTTATCATGTACTAGTGCAAACGCTTAGCAGCCCAAGCCAAAGCACAACACGTCTTCTCAAGCATAGAGTATCGAGACTCACAGTTAGTAAACTTCTTATAGAGGTAGTAGATAGCAAATTCTTTCTTCCCTGATTCATCTTGTTGACCGAGTACACAACCCATCCAGTCTTCAAGCACAGTCAGATACATGATCAGAGGTCTTCCTTTTACAGGCGGAGACAAGATCGGAGGTTCAGACAGATATTCTTTGATACTGTCGAAAGCTTTCTGGCAATCCTCGGTCCAATCATGAGACTGATCTTTCCGGAGGAGCTTGAATATCGGCGCACATGTGGCAGTCATGTGGGATATAAATCTGGAAATATAGTTCAAGCGGCCAAGAAAACCTCGGACTTGCTTCTCAGTTTTGGGTGCAGGCATCTCTTGTATTGCTTTGACCTTGGCAGGATCAACTTCAATACCTCTCTCGCTGACTACAAAACCCAACAACTTGCCGGAACGGACTCCAAATGTACATTTGTTCGGATTCAGACGAAGTCTAAACTTCCTCAGACGCTGAAAAAGCTTCAACAAATGCTCAACATGTTCAACTTCCGTTCGGGACTTAGCAATCATATCATCAACATAGACCTTTATCTCCTTGTGCATCATATCATGAAACAAGGTAGTCATAGCTCGTTGATACGTGGATCCGGCGTTCTTCAAACCGAAGGGCATCACTCGATAACAGAATGTTCCCCAAGGTGTGATGAATGTTGTCTTCTCCATATCCTCGGGTGCCATCTTGATTTGATTATAACCGGAAAATCCGTCCATAAACGAAAAGACTTTGAATTTAGTTGTATTATCTACCAACATATCAATGTGTGGTAGAGGGAAATCATCTATCGGACTAGCCTTATTCAAATCTCTGTAATCAACACACATACGGACTTTTCCGTCCTTCTTAGGCACAGGCACAATATTGGCCACCCATTGAGGATATGTAGAAGTCACCAGAAACCCCACATCAATTTGCTTCTGAACTTCCTCTTTGATCTTCACTACCATATCTGGATGAGTTCTTCTGAGGTTCTGCTTCACAGGCACGCACTCAGGCTTCAAAGGCAAGAAATGTTGCACAATATCTGTATCTAGACCCGGCATGTCTTCATATGACCAAGCAAAGATATCGGAATATTCTCGTAGCAACTCAATCAACCCCTTCTTGACAGACTCTTCAAGAAGTGCCCCAATCTTCACGATACGAACACAATCCTCAGACCCCAAGTTGACTGTTTCCAGATCTTCAAGATGCGGCTGAATGATCTTCTTCTCGTGCTCAAGGAGACGGGTAATCTCATCAGGAATCCCTTCAACATCATCTTCCTCTGCTTCAAATATAGGGAATTCAAAATTGGGAGATGGCGTTGGATCATTATGTTCAATGGGTTTTAGAATCAACCTGCATAATGATTTTGGATAATAAAAACTTTAGAATTTAAACAAACAAACCATTATGCAGATGAAAAAGATTGCTTTTATTCTTGTTTTTTATGGTTTTTTTTTTGTGATCACTGATTTCATGCAAAAAGCAAAAAGTGAAATCAAAAGGAAAAACAAATGTTTAACAATGCATTAATTGAATGAAATATCATTGTATAAATGCTGCCAACAATGTCATCACTTCTCCTTTTGGCATGGGAGAAGGGTTTTGAACAAAGTGAACCATTACTCTGATCTATGAATGACTGTAGGAACATCTACAGCGACCCAATTGTGGCAGACACCACCAGGTATGATGAAGTTGCTCAAATCCTCTACATCCTCTTCCAAGATAACAGCAGCTTCCTCAGGTTAATCAGCATGGATGAAACCTCCACTCTTGAACAAACCTTGCTCATTGAATGCCCCAGACGAATAGCCAATGCCAACCCGGGATCTATTGTCTTCAAGCTCGATCATCTTCCCCAAACCAGCGACTGCACCACATTCAATGGCCAGTTTCGCATCACGGTAGGAAGCAAATGGAGGAGACTTCTTCTCAATCGGCTCAGCAAAAGATAAAGCTTGGAAAGGAGTTCCAACTTTATCCTCAGCATCAATGTATGAGAAAGAAGACAAGTGGCAAACCAGGAGAGCCTTTTCTCCCCCTACCACAACCAGTTTCTTATTCTTAACGAATTTCAGCTTCTGGTGTAGGGTGGATGTCACGGCGCCAGCCTCGTGAATCCATGGTCTACCAAGGAGACAGCTATATGATGGGTGGATGTCCATTACCTGGAAGGTAACTTGGAAATCACTTGGTCCAATCTTGATTGGGAGGTCAACTTCCCCAATCACGGTCTTACGCGACCCATCAAAAGCCTTCACAACAACACCACTCTGCCTCATGGGAGGCCCCTGGTATGACAATCGAGAGAGTGTGGTCTTTGGCAATACATTAAGAGATGACCCAGTGTCAACTAGCACGTTGGACATGGCATCATTCTTGCAGTTCATGGAAATATGTAAAGCCATGTTGTGGTCTCTTCCTTCCTCAGGGAGATCAGCGTCACAGAAACTCAAAGTGTTGCAAGCAGTAATGTTTGCAACGATACTATCAAACTGTTCAATTGTGACATCATGATCAACATAAGCCACGTCCAAAACTTTCTGCAGAGCCTCCCTATGGGGTTCTGAATTCAGCAGCAAAGATAGCATGGAGATCTTGGACGGTGTTTGTAGAAGCTGGTCTACAACATTGTACTCACTCTTCTTGATGAGCCTCAGCATCTCATCACATTCTTCATTCATAGTGCCACTCGGGCCAACAGAAGAAACAGGAGTCTTTTGTACAGAGGAGGATTTGGCAACAGGTGCCGGATTCTGAACATTCACAGCAGTCCCAACCGGACGCTCAACAGAATCAGAAGCAGCAGCTCTAGCCTGAGGCTTAGGCCCAGAAAGCACACGACCACTACGGGTCAATCCGCTCATGTCAGCAATATTGACAACGGAAGTTGAAGGCAACAACACTTCTTTCCCATCTTCCACAGCAACGGGATTATATCGGAAAGGAATAGCTCTATCCGAAGAATAAGGCACAGGGCCTGCAGGCTTGATTACCAATGAGGGAGAAACCTTCGGCTTGCTACCATCGTAACGGATGACAACAGGCTCGGGTAATTTGAACACCGGGGAAATAACATTCACCTCTGGTTCATCTTCATCAACATTTCGGTTCTGAAGAATCTCTATAGTACCTTCATCCAAAAGCTCTTGAAGCTCTCTTCGCACTTGGCGACAACCCAATCTATTAACAGAACAGATGCGGCATCTGTCATGGTCGTGCTCCATATGACTGTACTGACACAGCAGACGATGCAACTCGACCAATGACTGTCGAATATGACTCACATATTTGACTTTATACTTGCCAGGGCAACCCTGGACCATGTTAACCGACTTCCCATGCTCGGGCAATGGGTTCTTCGTAACATTCGGGCCTGAGTCCTCAAAGCTCAGGATGCCGCATCGCATAAGGTCTTGCACCTTAGTCTTCAATGGGTAGCAGTTCTCAATATTGTGTCCCGGAGCACCGGAATGGTAAACACAATGTTGATCTGGCTTGTACCACCATTGCGGGTTCGCAGGCACAGTCAGAGGCTCTCTAGGTGTAACCAGTTTCCTCTCCAACAAGGAAGGATATAATTCAGCATATGACATAGGAATGGGATCGAAACTGATCTTCTTCCTATCATAATTCAGATTGGCCTGATTACTGGTGCTGCCACGAGGCTGGCAAGCCTGTTGCTGTGGACGATGTTGCTGCTGATACTGAGGTTGTTGTTGATGCTGATTAGGCTGCTGATACTGATTAGGCTGCTGATACTGAGCATTATCTCTGAAGACAGGTGCTATATGAGCCACCTGGTGCTGATGACGCGCCGGCTTCCTCTTGACAGAGGGTCTTCTTGGTTTAGCATGGGATTGCACAGCATGTGCCTCCCCATCTTTCTTCTTAAACGCCCCATACCGTTTAGAAGAGCTCTCATCTTTAGCCAATCGTCCTTCACGGACACCTTCCTCCAGACGCATCCCCATGTTCACCATCTCGATGAAATCAGAGGGAGCACTCGCAACCATCCACTCATAATAGAACGAACTAAGAGTCTTCAAAAAGATCTTAGTCATCTCCTTCTCTTCCAGCGGAGGAGTAATCTGAGCTGCTAACTCTCGCCACCTCTGGGCGTACTCCTTAAATGTCTCCTTATCCTTCTGGGACATGGCCCTGAGTTGATCACGGTCAGGCGCCATATCAACATTATACTTGTATTGCTTGACGAAGGCTTCGCCAAGATCGTTGAAGGATCGGATGTTTGCACTATCAAGGCTCATATACCAACGAAGAGCCGCACCGGACAAACTATCCTGAAAATAATGGATCAGAAGCTGATCATTATCGGTCTGCGTAGACATTTTCCTGGCGTACATGACCAGGTGAGCAAGAGGGCAGGTGTTCCCCTTATATTTCTCAAAGTCAGGAACTTTGAACTTGACCGGAATCTTCACACCGGGAACCAGGCAAAGTTCAGCAGCAGACTTGCCGAACAGATCTTTCCCTCGGAGGGTCTTCAATTCCTTACGGAGCTCGAGGAATTGGTCATTCATGGCTTCCATCTTCTCATTGACATCTGGGCCCTCAGACGGCTCAGAATGATAGATGGTGTCGTCTACCCTAGGAATGGTATGCACGACAGAAGGAGGCATAGTAAGGACCGGGCTAGATGCCGGCATGGAAGCAAAAGTTGGAGCTGGAATATCTGGCATGAAACTCGGAGGCATACCCCACGGAAACCCGGCTGGCATGGCATTAGGCATGAAATGAGCACTGGCAGTTGGCACAGTCGGAGCAACAACTTCAGATATAACCGTCCTCTGGGGAGGAGTTGCAGGAGGTGGAGAAGGTTGGTGTTGAGCAGCCAAAAATTGCTCCATCAGAGCACTCAAACGAGCGACCTCTTCCTTCAGCTCTCTGTTCTCTTGTTCAAGTTGATCCATCACTCTTGCAGAATTGGCTCTGGTATAGTACCGGTGAGTCAGCTTGTCTTCAAAATAAATGAAGAGCACAGAGTTAGGCCACAGACAAGAAGACCAGAACAACCTGCTTATGCAAGATGATGCATATAATGCTTGTGCATATGCTTTGTTTTTTTTTTCAAGGAACTTTTAGGGTTCTATTTGCAAATTTTGAATATTTGAGCATTTAATATCATATGGAAAATATCTCATCAAATATATTTGAGACAAAGAAGTACAGCATTTTTGATTATTACAAGGGAAAAGGAAAATAAACATCCTATGGATCCCTAGAAGCTCGAGATGCTGGAAGACGAGATACACAAAGCTTCTTGATCTCTCTCTCATAGGCTGCTTCCATATCCGCTTTCTCTTTAGCGAGTCGATCATACTTTCTCTTCCAGAACTTGGAAGACTGAGGAAGCAGAGAAGTCCAAGTATCATTCGGATCATCGATCACCCGATGCTCGAGAAACTCAATCAGAGCGTCCTTCTCCTTAAGCTGTTGAAGAAACTCTTCTCTTTCACGGATCCAGGCACGTGAAAGGTCTTCTTCTCTCAACTCCTCTACATCTTGGTTAGGGAGGGTTGAAGGCCCAGCCACAACCAATGGTGTAGGTCTCGGATAGTCGTATGGCATCAGATACTCAGAAGCTCTCTGTCTGACCCAAGAGGTATAAGGCTCCAAAGCTATGCAGTTCTTTGGACCCAATTCGCTCCTACCCTTCTTCTGAATCTTGCGCCAAGCGCGGACAAATCTGGCCTTCAGGCCTTGGGGATCTTTACCCTCCTGAAAGAATACACCTTCTAACAGAATGTTATGAGGTTTATCCTTTAGGGGGAACCCAAGCTGACGACGTGCTAGAATAGGATTGTAGCTGATCCCACCACATGTACCGAGAAGAGGCACATTAGGGAATTCACCACAATAATCAATGATCTGAACTGTATCATACACACGATCATACCAAGAGATATCATCATTAGTGAGAGACATGAGTCTTTGAGACCACCGTAGACATCCCTTGTTCTCCTTGAAAGCAACCGTCTGCGGTAAGTGAGAAATAAACCACTTATACAGCAGAGGCAAACACCAAACAATAACTCCTCCACCCTTTGCATTCCTCAGATGCAAAGAGAAATAGGCATCACCCAACAGAGTGGGAACGGGATTAAGAACTGAAAAGATCCTAATGGCATTCACGTCCACAAATTTGTCGATGTTGGGGAACAATACCAAACCATAGATGAGCAGCACAAATATGGCCTCAAAGGCATCCTCACTCCTGGCCTTCCCATAAACAGTAGCTTGAGCGATGAGGAAATCAGAAGGAAGACCCTGAATTCCACCTTTGGTAGTCACATGCGCCTCAATAAGGGATTCATCTATGTGCAACAAGTCTGCAATCTCTCGAGAAGTCGGAATACTCTCCAAGCCACTGAACGGCACCTGATCCAGAATCGGGATCCCAATAAGATGAGCATACTCCTCAAGCGTAGGCAACAGCTAGAAGTCCGGAAATGAGAAGCAGTGATACAGAGGATCATAGAACTGAGCCAAAGTACTCATCAACCCTTCTTCAACCTGAGTAGTCAACAGAGGCAGAAGTTTCCCATAGCGAGCTTTGAAACCCAAGGGATCTAATACATAGGATGTTAGATTCCTTAACTCTTTCACATCGGGCTGTCTAAAGCTGTACTTCTTTGTATGCCTTTTTGGTCTTTCCATGTCTGAAAATTTTGCAGATAAACCCTTTAAGTTCCTTGAAAATTTTCTGATTTTTCTGATGACATGAATGCATGAATGCATGAATGCAACAATCACACTCAAGGATCAAGCAAATCACACCAGACAAAGGTCATGGGAAAGCTCATAGCATCCTTAATATCAATCATCCATTTTGGTGGATTATGGTTTTCACCTTATCGACACCCAAGTTCCATTGATATTAACAATACATGAACCGGTTCAATCATCCTTAATATCAATCATCCATTTTGGTGGATTATGGTTTTCACCTTATCAACATCCAAGTTCCACTGATATTAAGGATGTCTGAACGACTCAACCACAAATCACGGGTTTGTTGATAGTCACAAGCATGGAGTCTCGGTTAAGAACCACCCAAAGGGAGTGTACTAGGGTTTAAACCTGCCAAACATGTTCTACCAGAGGTTCCCATAGTCATCATCCCATCTTTCGAATATTATCGGAGGAACGAATACTCGTATTCCAAAAATATTCTCAAGAGAGACTCTTATGAGTGTAGTATCGCGTAACAATCGCATCAGATCTTACATCTGAACGACCTCCGCACTACGTCCTAAAAATAGGCCAAGATGGGCTTGGTAAACTATGGTCCTTGGCTTCTAAGGCACATGATTGAAAGAATAATGCCTAACCACAAATAACTTGTGTGACATTATTAATCCAACATGACCTCCACCAAGTGAATGGACTCGCAAGTCAACTTGTTAAGGAATACTCCACACAAGTCGACAAGACTATGCCATTCTCCTATCCTAAGGTGCACTCGAGTTCGGGTATAGAACTCATCTCACAGAGATCACCAAAGCAAACAGCAATTGTATATCAAGCAATTCAAATATTACAATCAATACAGTCATCCCAAATTGTACAAAAATATGTCAAATAACACATAAACAAATATCATACAACAAGGGTGAAAAGTAGGCAAAACCACCAAGGAAGGTCTAATTTGTTCCCCAACAGAGTCGCCACTTTTCTGTAGCGGTGTATTCGTCACTTTATGATTTATTGACTAAATCAAAAGTAAAGCATACAAAGATAGAGTCGCCACCGCACTTTTATTTATCCAAAGGATTGGCTAAAAAGCGAACAAAAGCCTAAGAAGTTTTACACATAGAAAACCAATGAAAAGATCAGAGAATCTGGGTAAAGGGTTAATTACGCAATGGGAAGGTGTTAGGCACCCAAAATGTCCTAGGTACTCCTAGGGAGCCCTTTTCACACTTGTTGTATAAAAAAGTTTATTTGTTTATGACATATTGTGCAAACATGATTGGGAAGATGAGAAAAGAATATACAAGTTATTATTTTTGTGTTTGAACGGATGAACCTGTTGCCTACGTACCTTTCCATGGAAGGTAAGGATCAAAACGCCGTAGTTCGGCTAAAAAATTTCAAAATATGAGTGGGTTCATTTTAAAACAAAAGCCCTAAGGTCTTTCGTTATCCACGGGAGAAAACTCAACCTTATACAAACAACAAGTACACCACGTGAGAATAGCTTCAACTTGCTAGTGAGGGGTTAACCCTATAATAAGCAAGGAAGTCTTATAATTCAATCACTAAGGACAAGAAGGTGAGATTAATATCAACCAACTAGGATAAATCAAACCTATGGCTAATGTATGAAAACTTATCAAGAATGGGCAAAGCCACAAAACAATTGAATGAGTTGGATTAACCAATTAGAATTTATTCACAAAAGGGGGTCAAAGTATAATTAGAGTTCAATTCAAAGAAGTATTATGAAATGGAGTTTGAAAAATCAAAGGCCTAAAGCCTAGGTTTCTAATTTGAAAAGGAGTGACAATGTTTGCACAATATTTTTCAGGTTGAGATTAGCATGCAAAATGGAGGCTTAAAGAAACAAAAGGATGGAAGGTGAGGGAGTGTAAAACTTCTTAGATGTTCACCTCTTGAAATCATATGGAAGATGATTCAAGTGATTCCTTTGGAATAGGCAACAATGCAAATAAGCAAATGAACAAAGCAAGGTGATACCGGATGCCAATCAATGGACTTATACCAATCTCACAAACAAACATGGATACCGGATACCAATCAATGGATTTACACCAATCTCCTAAAACAAAACAATGATACCAGATGCCAATCAATGGACTTATACTAGTCTCACACCATATCATTGGAACAACTGCCAAGTAATGGACTTATGCTTGTCTCCTCCATGGACAAAGCAAAAATGCTACAAAGCAAAGCTTATGAAATGATATACAAATGATGATGATAAATGCACTAAGGCACACTCAAGCAAATATGCACAAATGAATCAAGTAAGCAAACACACAAGTCAATTAGCACACACTATATACAAGCAATTAGGCTCAAGCAAGGTTAGACTTTAAAGTCAACTGGAATGGGGTAAGTTGTGCTCTTAACCTTAACATTGAGAATTTAAGGTGAAGCAGATGAAATGGAGATGAGGGGTGTGCCTCATAGCTCTTATCCCTGGTCAGGGAGAGCATTGAATAATAGAATGCATGGGAGTTCAGAAAGTTGGAACTCTTCTCCACAAATGATTTGACTCTATAAGATCTTGGGGGAATATCCACAATGCATCAACATGTTATGTGAGCAAAGGGATGACACACTGAATAGTAGGAGATGGACTACACATCTCTTTTATCTACCAATTGCCTCATATGAGGACTTTTCCTGCTTGGCACAAAGAGTAAACAATCACAAGCATTGCCTCTTAAGGAGGACTTCAGACAGGTGCCTGACCACATAACAGGCCAGGTCTTCCAGGCTACATGAAGAAGAGAGGTTATACCTAAGTGGTTAAGCAACCAAGCAAAAGCAAGTTCAAAATGAACTTAAGCAACTAATGTACCTGTGGAAACATCAAACAAATCAGTACAACTATACAGACAAACAACCAACAGTTAATGCAACAGATAACCAATATACACAATGTGTTAGTAGCCAAAGGCAAACATCAAATGCTCAAATGATGGAGCATCATGAACCATATAACTTGGATGTTCAACCTGAAAACAAAGCTCAAACATGAGAGGCAAACCACTAGGTCAAAGCCTAGGGTCAAAGATGGAGAAAAAATTCAAAACAGAAGCTGAAAATTAACATGAATCTACTTTAATCAAAGCTTGAAACAATCCAAAAGGTCTCACATCAATATCATATACCAAAAGCATTTCACAAACTAAACATGACAAGGTATGCAAGTTGTGAGCACATTGAGAAATCAGAATGAACAAATGCACATAAATTCAAAAATGATTCAAATAATCTTGAGAAAATTCATGGATGAACAGAACATACAACATGATCCACACACCAAAAATTAGAGCAATTGGACATGATTAGGCATGGTAATCAAATTGTATAAGGCAAGGAAATCAAAACAAGCTCAAATATGACACCAAATGGCACATCAACTTAGCACAAGCCTAAAACAGAAATGAATCAAGGTAAAAACCTCAAATCAAAGCCAAAACAATCTTCAACATGTCTAGAAACAATGTGTAAAATTTCACATCCATTACATAAACTACAAGCATTTCATGATCAAATGAAAACCAAGACTATTCAAAAGCTCACACATGGTAATCCAGAAAGAAAAATCTCAATCAAATCAGAAATCAATCCAAAAATTCCAAGAAACATCATGAACATTCACATCATCCATATGAAGCAACATACAAAAAATCACATCAATTGGAATTCATTTGGTATGGAAAATCAATTAATCAAGTTAGACAAGCAAAGGTGTGACACAAATTGTCACACCTACATTCACATGATCATAAAACAGAAACCACAAATGCAAAAAATGCAAACTCAACACCAAAATGTCCAGCCAAGAGTCTAGTTTCAACATGTCAAATTTCATAGGCATTGGATAAACAACCATCATTTCACAAATGGAAAAGCAAGGCAAGGTACAAAAAGGCATACATGTTAACAAACCCTAGGGCAAAATAAAAACCAGCCAAGCACAATTTGTGAAAAAATGATCATAAAATTCTAGACAGAAAATGCGACATAACACAAAAATCCTCATATTTTTTGAAGCAATTATCAATTAGATATGGATTTTATAAGATGAAGAAAAATTAAAAATGCATGTGGATCATGTACATGATTATGGAGGGAACATGGAAAATAATGCAAGGCAATTTTGAATTTATGCTGGAGACCGGATTCGAACCTAAGCGAAATTTGAAAGTCCAGGGGCGCGCATATGAAACGCAGCCGTTTTGTCCAAAACCCTAAACTCATGCAATGCCATAATCCGCAGGTAATCATGAAGAACATGCAGCTAAATCCGCAGGAAACAGTATGAAGGTCATAACAAAATTCGCAGGAAAAACGCAGGCATGAATGAACACGATGAAGATCTTCAAGATCTTCATCCTCAAATTTCCAGAAAAAATCATCATGTCCAGAAATTAACATTGAGCATATCATTGTAAAGATCAAACATCATACATCAATAATCAACAACAATTTCGTCCAGGAAACAACATACATGCACGGATCGAATGAAACAAGAATCATCATCAAAAATTCAAACTAACATATCTCACTCAATTTGGCACGGATTTCAATGATTCAAAGCCTAAAATACTCAGCATTCAAAGATCTATCACATGATGGCAATGAAAATCAAGATTATGAGAATTGATTTGTAACCTCTTGTAGAAATAGAACTGGATTTAGCTGGATCTATGCCTTTGCAATGCTCAAACTCTCCTCTAGAACACTTGTGAAGATGAATGGAAGGAGAATTGCAGCTCAGTTATGCACGATTCCACAGAATTTTTAATTTGCCATTGTTGCTTCCATGCTTCAAATGCTTCCACCTTGCACGAATTCCACTGATTCTGTGGAGGATCCTGCTCAAGAACAACTCAACAACAAGAATTAAGCAAGAAATTGGATTGGAAATGAAGAAAATGGAAGAAAATTTTGAGAGAAAAGTTTTGTATTCTATATCTAGATCTGAAAAATGAAGTGTTGTTTTTGCAATTCTGTTAGGGTTTGCCTTTTATATGCTATGCTAAACATGTTTAATTATGCTAAACCAATTGCTAGTGAAAATTAGGGAAGTTTGGAGTTGTTTTGACAAATTAGGATTTCACCCTTATGCATGGAAATGGTGAGTGAACAGTGCACGAAATTATTTATTTTTCACTTAAAATGATATTTTAAAATCAATGGCAATTGCAAAATATTCAAATTATGCACCAAATTTAAATTGTGAAATTTCCCTCCAAAAAATCAAGATTTTTGCAAATGATTATGAGATGACAAATTATGCAATGTTATGCAAGATTTGGAAATTATAGGTCATGACAAGAATAATGCAAAAAGAGCCATGCAATTTGGAGCTTTGGTTGAGAAGTTATGCACATTTGAATCTCCATGTACACCTTGCCATGTTTTGATCATATCTCCTTAACCACACATGAGAAATGGATGATCTTGGACGTTTTGGAAATGGGAGAGAAAGATTTACAACTTTCATGTTCAACACAATTTCATTTGAAGCATTTTTGGTCATGTAATTTGAAGTTGAAGTTGGATGAAAACCTTTCCATTTTTGGCAATTTTGAATTATAGGTCACTTTCTATTTTTGGAAAGTTTTGACCTGACTTTATTTTCTTCAATGTTGATGTTTGAAATGTCAAATGAGACTTGTTTGAACATGAATGAAGTATTTCTAATCACTTCCCACCTCCAAAATCCACAGTTGACTGGGCAGTTGACTGGCTAGGGTTTCAGTTGCCTGAAGAATGCCTTGATGAGATTCAAGCCTCTACCACTTGAGATTCTGATTCAAAATAACATCATAGCTCATATATGCTCTTGTGAATGAATGTGGTGTCCAAATTCTCAAGAATGGCCACCATCTATTGCTCAATGACTGCCTTTGATTGTCTTGACCTGTGATTGCTTCATCTGCAAGACAAGGGTTAGATGACATATTTTGTACTTTTGGTTAGTGGTAAAGAGAAAATAAATGATATACAAATGCAAAACATGCTTGGTGATCAAGAAATCACTCTCAAAAGAGGACCCACCCACAGGGAAGGAGACAAGGTGCACAATGATCCTTGAGGCAATGATATGGTATGATATGATGCCATGAGGGATCTTAGGGACAAAATTGGGGTCTTACACTCACCTTACATCATCTTATGCATATATGATCCTCCATGAGTCCCAAAAGTCAAGAGAATGTCAAGCTAGCAAGATGGTTCATGGTGGTTGACCAGAGAGAGTCAACTGGTCCAAATTGGGGTTCCCTAGACCCTATCTCCTACAATTTGTGTCATATTAAAATGATTCCAAGAGAAAATTTAATAAAAATGACATTCCAAAAAACTTTCATGTTGAAGTTAAGAGCTATGTTTGCTAGGAAAGTCATTTTTTATGGTGAAAGATTATAGGTCATTTTGTTTGAACCCTAGTTTGGAGGTCAACTTCCTAAGACCATAACTTGCTCAATTTTTATGAGAAGAAAGCCATTCAAATTCAATGATCAAATTCAAGATGTATACTTCAACTTTGATGTTTGGAGGAAGTTCAAATTCAACTTGCGAATTCATGTTCCAATAGGGAACATTATAGGTCATTTTGGGCCATTACCATTGAACAAATGATTTTCCTCAACTTCTAAAATTCATAACTCCTTCATGACAAATCCAAATGAGGTCAAATTTGTGACCCAATTTAATAGGTTTGAAATATCTACAACTTTGATGAAGGAATGTTTCTCATTTGAAGTCACTAGAAAAAGTTATTCAAGGTGGAAGAAGTGAACATTTAACTTAGGACTTAGAAAATTTTCAAATATGTTTGATTTCCCAAACTTCCACCTCCAAATTCATCATGATCCAAGCCTCAAATGAAAAAGTGTTCAACATGAAAGTTGTTCCGCTTGATCTCACCTTTCCAAAACGTCTAAAAGCATCTCATTTGGATCAAAATTGAAGGACTTGCGCATGGCTTCATTGTGGTAAGTGTTTTGGCAAGATTTGAATTCAAATGATCAAACTCTTTTGCATGCTTCCACATGATGTATTCGGTACATTTTGCACATGAATTGGAAGTGGATTGCATCATTCATAAGGCCCAAATCATTGCCCATGCACCCATGCAAAGAAGTTTCTAAAATTGGCCAGATTTCAAGTGGTGTAAATATCAAGTGCATTGCCTATTTAAACAAGCTCAAGGCTTCAGAATCATCATCAACACCTTGCCCAAGGTTTGTTAGACTTATTCAAACCCCCACTACCATAGAATTTCTGAAGATTTCTCTTGAAATCCAGCTTGAACTTTATCTTCTGTTTAGAAGTTCAAAGTCCAGAAATTCACTTCCCTTTTCATCTCAATTGGTCTCTGCAAGCAAGAGGAAGAGAAAGCAATCAAATCCGGATCAAGATCAAGTGGAATTAGATCAACTCGAAGGTGATTTTTCAGAAACTTCATCTCTTCGATTCTCTCTTAATTCTTCACCATTCTTTGTGATTTTTGGTTGTCTGAAGTCCTATCAATATAGGCAAGAAGATTGAGTTGCTTTGAGGTCAAATTGAAGCAACTCAGTTCATGATCCTCAAAATTCAAATCCCTGTATCTTTTTATATACTTGGGATTGGACAAAATTGAGGCCAAATTCGAGCTCCTGAGCATTTTTTATTTAAATCCATGTCTTGCCTTTTCATTTTTGTGATGGTTGATGGTGGACCAGTCCGATGAGGTCCACTAGAGAAGAAGACCGGAGCCCTAGCTCCGGTGATGTGTTGTCAAGCATCTCAGCCACAGGATCCAACTGATTTGTTCTAATCTCGTGCATTGCTTTTGATTACCACGTGTGTGGGATAGTTGACTGAAGTGCATGTGGAACGCTTGTTTCCATCCATCTGATCTGCCACCTCAATTAATTGGGAGATCAAATGGTTCTCCTTTTTTTGAATTTTTGAATATTTCATTTAATTGCTTATTTTTAATTAATTCATATTAATTTCATTTTTAATCCAAAAAATATGAGACTTTCACCCAAAAAATTCAAATATTTTCCTCTTTCTTTTTCTGAATTAAAATTATTTTTTGGATTAATTCTGATATTTTTCATGAATTAATTGTTTTTGTGCATTTTTAATTGTTTAAAAATACTTCTGACTTTTCAAAAATTGTGAAATTTTTTGTCCAAGGTCCTTTGACCTTCATTGACCTAGGATAAATCTCTTGGCCATTTATTTGGTGTTTTGAAGAGGTTTTAGGTTTTTGATCAAATATAATTTAATTTAAATGCATTTTACTTTGATTTTTAATTGATTAATTGTGTAGAAATTGCGTTGAGCAATTTTTATTGACTTGTGAAGTTTGACTATGTGTTTGGGCCTTGGTCAAGGTTGATCTGACTTTTGTTAGATTAAAATCATTGGATTTAAGGGATTGATGAAATGTACATTTCATCTCCCAAAATGAATGAATGATTTTAATTTGAAAAAATTCCTCCCATGACCAATTTATGTTTGTCTCATCTCCCCTCCCTCTTCATCTTTAATCCCATTCTATCCTATTCCTTCCATTGACCAATGACATATCAATATCCTAAGGCTAATTGGTTCATCAATAACTTATGTTAGATGAACCAATACAAGTATGAATGAGATTAGGTCCATCCTTTGATCATTTTCTTTTTGAGTATGGTATGTTTTAGGAGTATGGTTCATTATACCATATCTCTAACATGCATTAACACCAAAAAATTTATTACCCGACCTCAAATAGTTGTGACTTCTACATAAGTCCAATTACGATTGCTTAACATAGCGCTAAATTTTGACCAAAAAGGCATAACATTCTAGTAAGTGAGATTTTAAGTCACCCCCCTTTCATGGTATTGTGTGGAAACTTGGCATTTTTTCTTACTTTAGAAGATTTTTTGGTTCAAGGATCCATGCTTGTGAATAGTGGGTTGAATGTTCTCCAAAGAATGACTTAAACAATTGAAAAGATAAACTTCACTAACCTCTAACCAACTAACAATTTGACTAACTTTTATTATTATTGCTCTTAATTTCAAGTCATTTACTTTATGTACTTTAAATTCAAGTCATTTATCATTTCATTTTCCATTTTACATATCACTTAACTTGTTTATGTTTATGCCATTTTTACTTTGCTCACTTGAGCCATATATTGTGATTGTATATATTTAGTTGTGGACCTTGTTTTTGTTTATGGCCTTAGGACCTTAAAATACATAATAAACAACAAAAACCCCTAAAAAATGTTTGTGTGTGTTGGATTTGATCTGAGCCTTGGACTTAGAATTAGGCAACATTCCCTATGCAAAAGGACTTGGCCAATGCCAACATTTCTGAAACCAAGTTATTGTGATTTGAGATTTCATCTAATGCAAGTATTGGGATCCACTTGAGTTCATCTGCTACATGGTCTTGATGCAAATGTTACTTTGAACCTGTGTCTAATTCCTTATTCTGAGCCATTCAAGGAGTATGTCATCTGATACATTGGAAGATTAAAAAGAAGACTATGAAGTTGCTAGCTTGGATGTGGCTATCTTTATTCGATGCCTTGTTCCTCATCTTGTTACTTGTTTACTGATATTGCTTGATTCTAAATTCCAAAGGAAGAGTAGGTTTCTATATGACATTCTTGTCTATTGGATTGCATCCCAATTGTCAGATCTTTTCAACTCTTAACTTTTAATTTTTTGCTTAGGATTTGTCTCTTCATCTCCTCCCATTTCTTAAATTTCAAATCTCTCCCCCCTTTTTAAAATCTTCTTTCCTTGTGATTTCTAACTTAGACTCTTTATTGCAAATTAGAAACATTGGCCTTATGCCATTGTATTTTTACACTCTTTTCTTAATCAAACTTGTAAATGAACTTAACCATATTGACTTAAAATTTTAAAAGACAAAAAGAATTAACATTCATCCAAACTCTTTTAGGACCTTTTGTGCCTCTTTTAAATTTAAATTTTTATTAAAAGCAATTCACTCACTTTGAAATTGATACCAAGAACTATGAGGTTTTGATCCCTCATTTTTATGTTGGTACGTAGGCACAAGTCTGAAGGTCTTGTCAAACACAAAAAATATAATTAATGAATTCTTTTCTCATCCTCATAATCTATTTATTGCAAACATCATTTTATACCAAAAATACATACACACATAAAAAAGGGCTCCCTAAGAGTACCTAAGACACTTTGGGTGCTAACACCTTCCCTCTGTGTAACCAACCGCCTTACCTGTAATCTCTGGCATTTTATTAGTTTTGATTTGAAAACTTCTTATCTTTGGATTTTGTTCGTACTTTTCCCTTTTCCTTTAGAAACAATAAAAGTGCGGTGGCGACTCTAGTTTTATTGACGTTAAGTTTATCCATAACTTAATGGTCATGAATTTACCACAACAATAATCCATTATGACACATGTAATTAAACCTAAAACTTTTTGAAACCAACAACTTGAATGCATGGTAAAATGAATGTGAATGACCCAGGACTTAGATGAATCACCTAGGCCTTAGCATGGACCAATGGACAATGAGATTTATATGAATAAACCAATGGACACATGGACAAAAACATGAATGGAACATGAACCACTATGCACTATGCATGGACTAGGCATGAGGATATAATCATATGAAATGTTATGAGAATGGAAGCAAATGAATGTAATGAACCCAAGACTTGAGTTGGGGCCAATGGGCTTAGGAACAAGTGAATAGAACCAAGCCAAAGCAACAACATGAATGAGAGATTGAGTGAGACACACCATGCATACAACTAGGGCTAGGAGATCATCAATGAAGATGATACCATATTAGGGTTTTGATGGCTAGAGAAATGCCATAATGAAGTCTCTTGAATCCAATATCCAGAAGTTAGGGTTTCCCTTGTCACCAGATGAAAAGTCAAGTCCCAAATCACACTAGGACCATATTCTCTTTGATTAGGGTTTCAACTGAAGAAAACCCTTTAATCAATCCCCTTTGGATCACCCAAGATGCTTCACAAAAAAGTCTCCAGTGTTTGAGCCTTCAACTAAGGTTTAAAGAGCCAAAACCAGGCTCCAAGAGCATCCACAAAGCCTCACAACCAAATCATCAGGAAATTAGGGTTTGAGACCCCCAAGGAGTACCATAATGGAATCTTGTTGAACTCATACTTCAAAGATCAAGCCATTAGGGTTTCACATCCCCTAAGGTCTAGATGAATAGCCAATTCATAACTTTAGGGTTTGATCCACACACAAATCCTAGTTGGCAAGCCAGGAGCTTTGAATCTATATTGATTACCTAATAGATGAATGGTTGATGTATATGAATGAATCATGAGTGTATGCAAATGATTCTCAAGTCAAAGGTTGGATAAAAGATGAAAAAGGTAGGGAAATTTTTTAGGGTATGTGCAAAGATGGAGGGAACTGGCCGCAAGGGTGCAACCTCCTTTGTTGGAGAGGGAGTTTATTGATATGTTAATGGGAAACCTACAAGGCCTCTATTTAGACCGAATGGTTGGAAGCACATCTTCTGGTTTCTCTGATCTAGTCCTAGCCGACAAAAGAATGGAGAACATGATTAAAATGGGCAAAATCTAGAGTGTCACTAACACGCCCGTTGTGGTGAAAAAACCATATGTGGCATATGGGAAGAAAAGGGAATGTGAAGCGAATGAAACCGCTGTGGTGAGAGGAAGAGCTCCAACTTATCGTGTCCCATACCAACAAGCCGTTATTGTGGTGCCAATTCAGAGTTAACAACCATATGCTATCCTAGTTGATCAACGAGCCAACGAACAATCCGCTTCATATCAACAACAACAATGTCATCATCAACAACAATAACGTTATCCACAACAACAACCAGAACAACGTCAACGAAGGCCAGACAGAAGATTCGACCCAATTCATATGCCTTATAGTCGTATATTACAATATCTATTATGTGGTTCATTGGTGAGGTTAAGGGAGCTAGGACCACCACCAACAGTTCTTCCTCATAGCTACGATGTAAATGCCTGGTGTGAGTTCTACTCTGGCACTCCCGATCGCTCAATTGAGAACTGCACAACCTTAAAATACAAAGTCCAAGATTTGATAGACTCGAAGGTGATCACATTTGCGCCTAAAATCCTAAACATAAATAATAATCTAATGCCACCACATGACAAGCCGGCTGCGAACATGGTAGAAGTTGAAGAGAAGAAGAAGTTGGTGTCCCGAGTGGATGAATTAAAGACTCCCCTCATTGATATTAAGAATATTTTGGTGAAGAATAACTTGTTTCCCGTCTGTAGTGTTAACTGTGAGCACTATTTAATCAACCCTCAAGAATGCAAAGTTTTGAAGACTTTTATTCAAGGATTAATGGACCAAGGAATCTTTGTAGTAGAGAATCTATCCTCAAATGAAGATGTGTCAACTTTGGAAATCCCGTAAGATGAAGTCCAACCACTACAAATCCTATATGATCTATCTCCAATGACTATTTTTGGTAACCTAATTACTCCTCTTTCAATAATTGTGCCCATTCCGTTCTCTTTTGAAAACACTAAAGCAGTGTCATAGATATATGACTCGACTGTCTATATTCATGGGCAGAAAGTACAAGAAGAGTCTATAGCATCCAATGACCCTATGGTGAGTATAATTGGAACCAGTGGAGTAACAATAAGTCGAAGGATTTTTGCACTTGTACCTACCGTAATTGACAATGGCGGTGCCTCTAATCAAGATAAAGGCAAACAAGTTAAAAATAATCAGTAAAGGCAAGATTTTTTACCTACCAATGAGGTGGAGGAGTTCTTGCACATCATTAAGAAAAATGACTATAAGGTGGTTGATCAACTCAACCAAACCCCATCAAAGATATCAATGTTGTCTTTGCTTATATGCTCCGAGGCACATAGAGATGCCTTAGTAAAATTCTTGAGGGTCGCCCATGTACCACAAGAAATTTTTGTTTGTCAATTCGAAGTTGTAGTCAACAACATAGCTTCTAGTACACGCTTGGGGTTTGATGATGAAGAGCTTCCATCTGAAGGAAGAAACCATAATAAGGCCTTACACATTTCTATCGAATGTGTAGACACCATTTTGTCTAGGGTCTTGGTGGATACCAACTCCTCTCTTAATGTGCTACCAAAGAGTTCTTTATCCAAGATAACTATTAAAGGGTTTGTCATGAAACCCAGTGAATTGGTCATTAGATTATTTGATGGATCATAAAGGACTATGATTGGTGAAGTTGACCTCCCCATAAAGATTGGTCTCCACGCTTTCTTTATCACTTTCTTTGTAATGGATATATGTCCGACTTATAGTTGTTTTCTCAAACGACCTTGGATACACTCATCCAGAGTTCTCACATCGACACTCCATCAAAGGCTAAAATTTATGGTCAGCAACAAGCTTGTGGTAAATGAGAGCAAGGAGGATATTGTGGTCAGCCACTTAGCATCCTTTCACTATGTTGAAGGAGGAGGTGAGATGCACAAAACCATGTTCCAATCATTTGAAGTGGTGAACGTAGAGATGGTTGCCCCTATGAGGGAAGAAAAGAAAACTAAATTATCGATGGTCTCCTTAGAAGATACTAAAACTGTGATTAAGAATGGACACGTTGTAGCGATAAATTCATGACTATTGAGTTATTGGTTAACTCAATGTCAATAAAACCAGAGTCGCCATCGCGCTTTCATTGTTTCCAAAGGAAAAGGGCCAAAGTACGAACAAAACCCAAGATAAGAAGTTTTCAAATCAAAAATAATAAAATGTCAGAGATTACAAGTAAGGGGGTTGGTTACATAGAGGGAAGGCATTAGCACCCAAAGTGTCCTAGGTACTCCTAGGGAGCCCTTTTTGTGTGTAAGTGTCTTTAATTAAACACGATGTTTGCTAAAAAAAGAGTGAGGGGATGAGAAAAGAATTCATTAATTATGCTTTTGTGTTTGACAAGACCTTCAGTCTTATCCCTACGTACCAACATAAAATGAGGGATCAAACCTCGTATTTCGTGGTAAAAATTTCAAAGAAATGGGTGGATTGATTTTAACAAGAGCTTAAAGATCTTTTGTTATCAAAGGGGGAATACTCAACCAAACATCCACCGATAATGAATGCTTTACAACATTTAAGATAGAGGGCTCCAATTTGGATTCAATCAATAAGTATGCCACTAACCCCTAATAAATGGAAAAAATTATAATCAAATATCATGGAAATGGAAGAATTATATCTCAACCAAAGATAACTCAAATCTAAATGCTCTCTTTTGAAAAGGTTAACAGAAAATGGCAGAAAGTGGCCAAAAGGATTAGATGAGGTTGTTAATTATTATTTTTTGTCTTTTTAAATGAAAGTCATTATGGTTAAGTTTATTTACAAGTTTTATTTGAGAAAATGTTTTGAAAAATTCAATGGCATAAGGCCAAGGTTTCTACCCATTAAAATATGTCTAAGTTTGAAATCACAAGCAAATAAGGTTTTGAAATTAAAGAAATAGGAGAAGATTAAGGGACTATTCTAGACAGAAATTAAAAGTTTAGAGTTGAAAAGATCTGACCAATGGGATGCAATCCACAAGACAAGAATGTCAAATAGAAACCCATTTCCTTTGGACTTTTAAGCAAGCAATACGCATAACCACCCAAGCAATCAATATGAAGATCAGAGGCATCAATAATTATGGCCAACATCCAATCAAGCACTCCAAAAGCAAGCAGTCTTCGGTGTCTTCAAAATGTATCAGATGAAATATTCCTTGTGGCAAACTCATAGAAACAATCATCAGATATGAACAATAAGATCAAAATAACAACTTAAGCATAAAGACTAAATAACAGGTAAATCAATGGGGTTTTCAAGGCTTTGTATCAGATGAATGGTATTGGCCAAGATAACTCAGTCTCAAATAATGGCATTGGCCAAGTCCTTCAAAGCATGGGGATGTTGTTTACTCTAAGTCCAAAAGTTCATATCAAGTCAAAGGCAGAGGTCCAACAGTCCATCAACATATTTTTTAGGGTTTTTGTTGTTATTAAGTATTTTAAGGTCCTTAGACAACAAACATAACAAAATCACAAGCACACAATATATACAAGCACAAAGATATGGCTCAAGTGAGGAAAGTAAAAATGACTGAAACATAAACATCATGCATGAAATATAAATGGAAATGAATGATAAAGGTACCAAATTTTAAATTGCATTAAGTAAATTACATTAAAGATAAAGCAATAATAAAGAAATGTTAGTCAAATTTTAGTTAGGGAAACCATGGTTTAAGTCACTCTTTGGAGAACACTCAACCATCCATTCACAAGCATGGAGTCATAAACCAAGACATCACCCATGAGAAGGGCTCCAACTTGGATAAATAAAAAAGTATGCCACTAGCACTCACAAATGGAAAAAAGGTTAAGTCTTCACATAATACCATGAGGAATGAGAGACTTACAATCTCACTTACAAACATGTTATGCCTTTGGGATAAATTTAGCTCTATATTAAGCAATCATAATTGGACTTATGTAAAAGTCACAACTATCTGAGGTCGGGCAATAGAAATATTGGTGTTAATGCATGCTAGAGACATGGTACAAAGAACCAGGCTCCTAAAGCATACTGTAGCGGTAAATTCATGACCATCAAGCTATGGAGAAACTTGACGTCAATAAAACCAGAGTCGCCGCTACGCTTTTATTATTTCCAAAGGAAAAGGGAAAAGTACGAACAAAATCCAAAGATAAGAAGTTTTCAAATCAAAATTAATAAAATGCCAAAGATTAATGGTAAGGGGGTTGGTTACACAGAGGGAAGGTGTTAGCACCCAAAGTGTCTTAGGAACTCCTAGGGAGCCATTTTTGTGTGGGTATATTTTTGGGTATAAATGATGTTTGATAAAATATAGAGTCTAGGGATGAGAAAAGAATTCATTAATTATATTTTTGCGTTTGACAAGACCTTCGGCCTTGTGCCTACAAACTAACATAAAAATGAGGGATGAAAACCCCGTAGTTCGTGGTAAAAATTTCAAAGAAGTTGATGAATTGATTTTAACAAAAATTTAACAAGGAAATGGCACAAAAAGGCCAAACATTTGAATGAGGTTGTTAGTTCTTTTTGTCTTTTGAAATTTAAGTCAATATGGTTAAGTTTATTTACAAATTTGATTTAAGAAAAAGTTTAAAAAGTTCAATGGCATAAGGCCAAAGTTTCTAATCATTAAAACATGTCTAAGTTTGAAATCACAAGCAAATAAAGTTTTTCAAAAGAGGGAGAAGTTTTGAAATTTAAGAAGTGAGGGGGAGATGAAGAGGCTATCCTAAGCAAAAATTTAAAAGTTAAGAGTTGAAAAGATCTGACCAATGTGATGCAATCCAACAGACAAGAATGTCATATAGAAACCCATTTTCCTTTGGACTTTGATCAAGCAATAAGCAATAAGTAATGATAAATATCCAGACATCATAAAGATCCAGGCATCAAATAAAGATAGCCATATCCAAACAAACATTCCAATAGCTAGCAATCTTCAATGTCTTCCAATGTATCAGATGAAATATTCCTTGATTAACTCAGAATAAAACATTATACATAGACAATAACCCAAAATTATAATTAAGCACAAAGACAAAGTAACAGATGAATCAAAGAGATCCAAGGTCTTGCATCAGATGAAAGTCACTGTCAAAGATAACTCAGTCTCAGATGTTGGCATTGGCCAAGTCCTTTAGAATAGGGAGTGTTGCCTAATTCTAAGTCCAAAGCTTAAATCAAGTCCCAACAGTCCACCAAATGTTTTTAGGGTTTTTGTTGTTATTAGGTGTTTTAGGGCCCTAAGACCACAAACAAAATCAAAACACACAAACAAATATATACAATCATAAGATATGACTCAAGTGAGTAAAGTAAAAAAACATAAACATAAACAATTTGTATGAAATGTAAGTGGCAATGAATGATAAATGACTGAAATTTAAATTGTATAAAATAAATGACTTGAAAGTAAAACCATAATGAATAAGAGTTAGTCAATGGTTAGTCAAATGTTAGTGTTGAGTTTTAATTGATTAAGTCATTCTTTGGAGAACACTCAACCATTAATTCACAAGTTTGAATCTTTAAACCCAGACATCTTCCATGAGAAGGGATCCAACTTGGATAATTCAACAAGTATGTCACTGGCTCTCATGAAAGGAAAAAAGGTCAAGTTTCCACACAATGCCATGAAGAATGGGATACTTACAATCTCACTTACTAGAATGATATGCCTTCTTGATCAAATCTAGCTCTATGTTAAGCAATCGTAATTGGACTTATGTAGAATTCACAATTATCTGAGGTCAGGCCATACAAATATCGGTGTTAATGCATGTTAGAGACTTGGTACAAAGAACAAAACTCCTAAAACATACCACACACTAAAATAAAATGGGAGGGACATATCTCAATCAGACTTGTATTGATTCATCTGACACAAGGTCATTGATGAATCAATTAGCATTTAGACATTAGAGATTTCATTGGTCAAATGAGGGAATAAGGAAGAATAGGGATGAAGATGAAGAGGGAGGGGGAAAATAGAAACAAAAATTGACCATGTGTAAGACCCCAATTTTGACCCTAAGATCCCTCATGTTATCTTATCATATGCATTGGCATTATGATCACACCTTGGCATCCTCCTTACCCCTTATTCATTGGATTTATATTGGGAGAGATCACCAAGCACCATGTGATTGTATCATATTTTGTATTTTATCATTTACTAACCAAAATACCAAAAAATATGTCTTTGTACAATCTAACTCTTTTGTAGGTAGGGCACATGCTCACCTTTGATCTATCAAGCTCACGTCTAGGGTTTAAGCCCCTTAATGCAAGGAGTTCAATCAAGAATTGGTTTACTATGGCTCTAAGAATCATATATGAATCCCCATTATCTTTTGATCAAGAAATCATCAAGAGTTTGGATTTGGTTTGCCTTGGAAACCCTAATTCATCTGGGTATCTTGTGTAAATTCTTCAACAAGCTTCTTTAACAATTGATAAAATATTTCAAGGGATGCTTCACATTTCATCATCTTATTCATATATGACCCTCCATGAGTCCCAAAAGTCAAAAGAATAGCAAGCTAGCAAGTTGGTTCATGGTGGTTGACCAGAGGAATTCATCTGATCAAAACTGGGGTTCCCTAGACCCTATCTCATACAATTTTTGTCATATAAAAATTATTCCAAGAGAAACGTTGCTCTAAATGACATCCCAAACAACTTTCATATTGAGGTCTAGAGCTAGTTTTGCTTGTAAAGTCATTTTTTATGGTGAAAGATTATAGGTCAGTTTGTCTAAATCCTAATTGGGAGGTCAACTTTCCAAGGCCATAACTTGCTCAATGTTTATGAGATGAAAGTTATTCAAGTTTCACAATCAAACTCAAGGTGTCTAATTCAACTTTTATGCTTGGAGGAAGAGTAAATTCAACTTTTAAGTGCATGTGATATGAGGAGACATTATAGGTCATTTTGGACCAATGCCATTGAACAGGTGATTTTCCTCGACTTCTAAAATGCATGACTCCTTCATGCTAAATCCAAATGAGGTCAAATTTGTGACTGTTTTGAAGTACTTTTAGAGAGCTACAACTTTGATGAAGGAACCTTTCCCATTTGAAGCTCATATAAAAAGTTAGCCAAGGTGGAAGAAGTGAACATATGGGTTGGCACTTAGAAATGTTTTTGATATGTTTGATTTTCCAAACTTCCACCTCAAAATTCATCATGATCCAAGATTCAAATGAAAAAGTGTTCAACATGAAAGTTGTTACTCTTGATCTAACCTTTCAAAAAATTCCAATTTCATCCCATTTGGACAAAGTATGGGTGACTTGCGCATGGCTTAAAGTTGGATGACCATTTGGCATAATTGAACTTGCATCTTCCATACACAAATGCATGGCTTGCTAACATGACTTCAACAATGTTTGTACATGATTGTAGACCTAATTGAATGATTACATGGGCCTATCACACGCCCATGCATCCATGCAAAGTTAAGTTGCTATTTTTGAAATTTTGAAACAAGTGTGCAAATAACAATGCATTGACTATAAACAGAGACCCTTTCACTCAGAATTGAGGACACTTGTGCGCCAGCTTTGAATACCCAACCCTAAACCCTCTCATTCAAAGGATAACCTTGAGGATTTCCATTAGAAATCGAGTTTGAATCTCCACTATCTTGAGATTCAAATCTCCAAGAGTCCTGCTTCCTTTTTGATTCAATTCTACTCTATCAAGCATCCAGAGCAAGGCTAAGTGAAGTTGGAAGCAAGATCGTGGCCATCTGAACCTACAGAGGAGGTGATTTTCTCAATTTTTCATATCTTCAATTCTCACTCAATTCTCCATAATTCTTCTTTATTTTTGGTTGTCTGAAGTGAAGGAGAATTGTCATCCAAGGCGCAGCGGAATTTAAAAATTTCTCCATTTAGTGATCCTTACGAATGGGCATGATCAGTGATAGAATCGTTACCTCTTGTGGCGATTCAAACCTTTGGTGCAGATCTCTTGTAACGATCAAAACCTTGGATACAAATCCACGGAGCGATCATGAACTTTGAACGATGACAATGTCTCTACTCAGTCCACACGAACGGGTTCCTTCAATCTCAGTGCTAGCTGGTACGAATGAAGGCTTTGAGTGAGAGAGAGAGAGAGAGGGAAACGAAATTCCAAGTCTTCACTTGAGTTTTAGTCTGAGTGATAATGCTTCTACCTAAGGGTTCTATTTATAGAACCACTTGTGTGGGCTTCAAGCTAAAAGGCCCACTTAAGTGTATTTTGGCCCATATCTCATAATATGCCAAAATCACTTAAGTATTTGGTACCTTACCATATTTCGTATTCTACTTAAGTACACCGTACCTTACGATGTTCCTTAGTTACTTTATCTCTCATCAATCCGTCCTTTGTGTGTGACCCTATAGGTTTTCGCGACGTTGGCAATTATATTAAATCACGCATTTAACATAATAAACAGTGAACGGTATCTAGCAACACACCACTGCTACCCAAGACACAAAAATGTCATGTGATATGACAAAACCTCCTGTGATAATAATTATGTGTATAATTACCCCTTTGCCCTTATGTCTATATTGAACACAAGGTATAGACCGTGTCATCCTTGTCCAGTTCAATATTGGGCCCATAGATATTTATCCTGTTACGCAGGATGGGCAAATTCCATCTAGGTCACCATTGTCCCTTAGCATGCTTCGTGGAGTACCCATCAACTGTCTTTATGGTTATCCAGTTACGGACAATGTTGGATCAGCAATAAAGCACTCGACTCTACATCTAGGATCCATAGTGGTTTCAGGTCGAAGAGTGGTATACACTATTATCATCATGAGAATAACTTATGACACTTTGCATAACATTCTATATAGTATTCTCATAGCGGGTCAATTCGGTATAAATATTTCTCTTAATATTCATACCTATGTTTAAGACTTGATAACTCTTTATCCATGATCCATGATATGTGATCATCAGTCTACAAACATAATAGTCTTAATGTTTTAATGTTATCCCACTTCACAATAAAGCTCGACTACGGATACTTTAAGAATAGTGTCCTTATGTTTAATGTGATCTCATGATTAAGTCATACTTGATACATTAAACGGACTAGCTATTCTAGGGACTTTATTAATCAAACATAATAAAGAAAAATCCTTTTATTAATTAATAAATAATTCGATACAAGTACCAAAAGCATCCAGAGCAAGGCTAAGTGAAGTTGGAAGCAAGATCGTGGCCATCTGAACCTACAGTGGAGGTGATTTTCTCAATTTTTCATATCTTTGATTCTCACTCAATTCTCCATAATTTTTCTTGATTTTTAGTTGTCTGAAGTCCTACCAATGTAGGCAACAAGATTGAATTGATTTAAGGTCAAATCGAAGCAACTCAAATCATGATCCTCAAAATTCAACTCCTTGTATCTTTCAATATACTTGGAGTTAGATGAAATTGAGGCCAGCTTCGAGCTCTTGAGCATTTTTACTTTAAATTCATGTCCTCCTTTTTTATTTTGGTGATGGTTGAAGGTGGACCAGTCTGGTGAGGTCCACCGGAGAAGAAGACCGGAGTTGCAGCTCCGGCGATGCATTGGCATGTCTCAGACCATAGGATCCTTGCAATTTATTTTACTCTCATGTGTTGGTTTTAATTACCATCCCTGCAACGTATTGACTAGAGTCCATTATGAAACGCGCGCTGAGATCCACTTGATTTGCCACCTCAATTAATGAGGGAGATCAAGTGGTCCACGTTTTTTAGCATTTTCTGATTTTCATTTTATTTTACTTATTTTCATTCATTCATATTAATTTTAATATTGATCCGAAAAATATGAGACTTTCACCCAAAAAAATTAAATAAATTCCTCTTTCATTTTCTGGATTAAAATTATTTTTTGGACCATTATTAATATTTTTCATGATTTAATTGTTTTTGTACAAATTTTTAATTGTTTAAAAATACTTTTAAGTCCCAAAAATTATGAAATTTTTTCTCCAAGGTCCTTTGACCTTGTTTGACCTATGATAAATCTCATGGCCATTTATTTGGTGTTTTTATGAGGTTTTAGGATTTTGACCAACCATATTTGATTTAATGCATTTTTTAAATTGATTTTAATTGTTTAATTGCAAAATGAATTGTGTTGAGCTTTTTGTATTAACTTATTGAGTTTGACTTGTGTTGTTGGGCCTTGGTCAAGGTTGATTTGACTTTATTGAGTTAAAATCATTGGATTTAGGGGATTGATGAAATGTACATTTCATCTCCCAAAATGAATGAATGATTTTAATTTGATAAAAGTCCTCCTTTGACCAATTTGTGTTGATTCCATTTCCCCTTCCTCTTCATCTCAATCCTATTCTCTTCTCATTCATTTCATGGACCTATGATATCTCTATATCCTAAGGCTAGTTGATTGCAAAATCAACATAAGTATGGATGAGATTAGGTCCACCCCTTTTGCATTTTTTTAGTGTGGTATGTTTTAGGAGTATGGTTCATAATACCATATCTTTAACATGCATTAACACTAAAATTTCTATTGCTCGGCCTCAAATAGTTGTGACTTCTACATAAGTGCAATTACGATTGCTTAACATAACACTAAATTTTGACACAAAAGGCATAGAATTCTAGTAAGTGAGATTGTAAGTCTCCCCTCTTTCATGGTATTGTGTGGAAACTTGGCCTTTTTTTCCTTCCTTTGGAAGATGTCTTGGTTCAAGGATTCATGCTTGTGAATAGTGGGTTGAGTGTTCTCCAAAGAATGACTTAAACATTGAAAAGCAAAAGCAATACTAACTTCTAATCAACTAACAACTAACATTTAATTTCAAGCCATTTACTTTTATGCACTTTAAATTCAAGTCTTTATTCATTTGCCATTATTCATACCATTTAACTTGTTTATTTTAATGCCATTTTCACTTTTCTCACTTAAGCCATACTTTGTAATTATATTGTGATTGTGTATACTTGGTTGTGTTTGTAGCCCTGTGACGTTAATGTACATAATAACAACAAAAACTCTAAAAAATATTTGTGTGGACTATTGGTTTTGATATGAGACATTGGACTTAGAATTAGGAAACACTCCCTATGCAAAAGGACTTGGCCAATGCCAACTTTTTTTGAACCAAGTGCTTGTGAAGTAAATTTTCATCTGATGCAAATATTGAAGATCCATTTGAGTTCATCTGCAACATGATTTTAATGAAGTTGTTACTTTGAACCTGTGTCTAGTTCTTATCTCTGAATTCATCTGGTACATGGGAGATTAAAATCATGGAGTTTCTAAGCTTGGATGTGGCTATCTTTATTTGAGGCCTTGCTCTTCACCTTGCTATTTGTGTATTGATATTGCTTGATTCTAAAGTCCAAGGGAAAATTGGGTTTCTATATGACATTCTTGTTTATTGGATTGCATCCCATTGGTCAGATCTTTTCAACTCTTAACTTTTAAATTTGTGCTTAGGATTAGTCTCTTCATCTCCTCCCCACTTCTTTAATTTTAAATCTCTCCCTCCTTTTAAAATCTTCTTTGCTTGTGTTTTCTAAACCTTGACTTTATTGCAAATTAGAAACTTTGGCTTTATGCCATTGCATTTTTAAACTTTTTTCTTAATCAAACTTGTAAATGAACTTAACCATATTGACTTAAAATTTCAAAATCCAAAAAGAACTAACACTCATTCAAACCTTTTAGGCCTTTTGTGCCTTTGTTAAACTTACACTTTTGTTAAAAGCAATGCACTCACTTTGAAATTGTTACCACGAACTACGAGGTTTTGATCCCTCATTTTATGTTGGTACGTAGGCACAAGTTCGAAGGTCTTGTCAAACACAAAAATATAATCAATGAATTCTTTTCTCATCCCTACACTCTATTTTATTGCAAACATCATTTTGTATAAAAACACATATGCACATAAAAAGGGCTCCCTAGGAGTACCTATGACACTTTGGGTGTTAACACCTTCCCTCTGTGTAACCAACCCCCTTACCTGTAATCTCTGGCATTTTATTAGTTTTGATTTGAAAACTTCTTATCTTTGGGGTTTGCTCGTAATTTTCCCTTTTCCCTTGGAAACAATAAAAGCGCGGTGGCGACTCTGGTTTTATTGAAGTTAAGTTTATCCATAGCTTAATGGGCATGAATTTACCGTTACAAAAATTAAGTGGCAACTTTACTGGGGAGTAGTCTCCAGTGGGTTTAGCCTACTTTTTTATGTGTATACATTTGTGTATTTAATGTTTGTATATTTGTTTGTATGATATAGTCTGCTTGTTGTGCTTGGTGATTTCTGAGTGGTGAGATAAGTTCTAACCCAAACTTGAGTGCAATTAAGATAGGAGGATGGTATAGTCATGTTCGACTTGTGTGGAGTAGTCCTTAACAAGTTGGCTTGAGACCCATCTACTCAGTGGAGACCCCTTTGGAGCTATAGATGTCACATAAGTTATTTGTGGTTAGGCATTACTTTCTCTGATTTAGGGTCTGAGAAGCTGAGAACCGTAGAATATTTAACCCAACTTGGCCTATTTAGGACATAGCGCGGAGACTGTTCAAGTGTAGACTTGATAACAGTTGTTACGCGATACTACACTCAGACGAGTTTCTCTTGAAAATATTATGGGTCGATGAGTCAGTCATCCTAACCTGTAATATCTGATAGATGGGATTAACACTCTGAGAACTTTTTAGAACATGATCTACAGGTTTTTATCCTTTGATTCTCGGTTGATCTAATCAAGTCTTGTCAATATCAATGGAACTTGGGTGTTGATAAGGTGAAAACCATAATCCACTAAAATGGATTATTGATCTTGATTTTGACTTGATTCATCCCTTAACCTTTGTTTGCCTTGTGTGTGATCCCTTACTTGTGATTGTTGCATTCATGCGCATCATAACATTCATCACACGAAAAATAACTTCAAGGAACTGAGGTTTTATTTGCAAAAAATTTCAGACCATAGATTTGTTACCACCAGAAATTGATAGGGCATGTTGAAGGCGTAATCAATGAAAGGGGCTTATGGATTTAAGGATTATACCCCACCAAGGGGAGGTATGAAAGAAAGCTGAGCCCAAGATAAGCAAGAGCTGGGAAAACCACAAGTTACCAGAAGATGAAACCGACAGAAGAATCATGTTTCGTCGAAATCCATTCTGTCGATTGAACTGAAGATTGGGACTTAAGAAATTCTTGGTTGTGTCAAACACATAGGAGATGGCGTCGACATAAATACCTGAGCGAGATAAGTTTGAAATTCAAAATGGCTAGCAGTTACAAGGGAAATAAGCGTCAAAATTTGGAGCAGTTTGTAGATCGTGTGGCACGACGTCTGTTATTTTTGAGTAGTTTTGCTTGTAGACAATTTCTTTAGTTCATTACAAATAGGGGATTCCACAGAGGATTCGGGGTGTTCACTTTGTACCAAAATCACTTGTAAAAAACTTCACATTCCCAGCGCGAGGAAGCAAGAGTTTTTAAGAGTGCTATGTACGTGAATCACCACATTTACTTCAATGCAACTTCCTTATTTTTCAATTGTTCCCGTTGAACACTTTATTTTAATTTCATTTACATTTGAATTATCATTTTACGTTGTCATCTACGCTGTCGACACTAATTCTATTACGATAATAGAATTCACCAAAAGCGTGTTCGTTATGTATGTCTTTTGATTGTTATAGTGTTGTCGGTCACACGTCATCCATAGGCTATAGCATCATCATTTCATGTGGAAAAAACCTGTGCTTGTTCAATACTTTGTCAGAAGCCGTTTCTCACAAAGTTAATAGTCTGTCGAATTGAATAAGTCACCCTGTTACACTAGCACATGTCTTAGGATCAACTGGTCGATCCTGCAAGTAACCCTTAGTTTTAAGGCTTAGGGAGGACCAGCGGTTGTTTACCAATTTCCACAGTAAACAAAATGGCATGCCCAGTGGGACTAGTGCTAGTGTAGTTACGTAATTGCATGAAACTTAAAAGTGGCAAACTATACAGTAGGCCACAAGAAAATGTGAAAATGTCAAACTCCAATACAGATGAAGTGCCACAAGGGACTTTATCCACTACGGAAATAGTAATTTCACATGTTGAAAATATGGTCAACCATACGATTATCAAGAGCTAAATCAAAATATATTAAAAAATATATGGATAAGAATGAATTAAATAAAGGATTTAAACAAGAATTTAAAAGATGAAAAATCAAATCAAAATATTAAATGAAAGGAAATAAAATGGCAAAAAATATTGATAATAATAATAAAAACTGATATTCTGGTATCGGATATGAGATGTCGAAGGTAATGTCGCGATACTAATATCTGAGTAATGCAAACAGGATAAAGATAAAGAATAGTAATGCAATAGACACAAGCAATTGTTAACCCAGTTCGGTCCAACTCACCTACATATGGGGGCTACCAAGCCAGGAAGGAAATCCACTAAATAGAATCAGTTCAAAGACTCTCCATACACTTCAACAAGTTACAGTCTTTCTCACCTAATCTCTACCCGTGCGACTTCTACCTAAGCACTCTTAGATATGAGAACCCACTCACTCCCCCTCAATCACACCTGTGATTTTAAACAATAATTCCTTGTGAAAAGAAGACACTTTTCAATAACACACACTTGATTTTGCTTAGCAGCTTTAATCAAGTAGACACACACTTGATCTTGCTTAACAGCTTTAATCAAGTAGACACACACTCTTGCTTACAAGCTTAGAGTGACAATTTACAACCCATAAATCAGACCAATTCAATCATCTATGGATGATTTGAATGGCTTACAAGTCTCACGACTAAAAAAGACACAAACCCTTATATTCTCTCAATATTTCACTCAGTATTGGTTGTGTATCAAATCAGGTTTTCCATGTCCTATTTATAGAAGCATTCAGCTGGGCTTGGACATCTTGAAAACCCTAAAACTATTTTCCAATTAAATCTTCTCATGACAGCTGGTTAGATCTCCTTGGAAAATAAGTAAATCAGGTTGTAATCAATGATTGAATGCGCCTGCAAATCAGATCTTCAATCATACATAGATTGCCATTAAATGCACAATCACAAAACACATAACATTCTCCCTGAATGTTCTGTGTACAGGATGTCATGACATCTGGTCTGACATCCTGGAACAATCCTGCATAATTCCATTTATAATTTCCAGCAGGTACATAATATCAGATGTCATGACATCGTGTATGACATCCTGAAACAATCCCGCATAATTATGTTTTTAAACTCCAGCAAGTACATAGATATCTTATGTTAAGACATCACATACAACATCTTGTGAACACTCTTTGTTTTACCAAAATTACTGCCAACACTTAGAACCAACAAACTCCCCCTTTGGCAAATTTTGGCTAAAACATATATCTGTCCTTTTTATTCACAAGAAAAATTATTAGCAGTTAAACAACAGTTTAAGCAGCAGCAGAAGCAAACAGAATTACTAGCTATTTATAGCAACTAGTAAAACACACAAATGCACAAGGGTACTTCTTCTCCCCCTAAGTCTGTTCAATACAGACATCTCCTTTAACAATAACAGCACCTATAACAATCAGAATATCATTCTGACATCTGCTTCAACATCACATGTGCACCACATCAGACATTTCCTCCAACATCTGTAAATAGAACAACATTTTGTCTTACATCAAACACATCTCCTTCAATAATAGTTTTTCATCTGTTCAACTACACCAGTACATACATCTCCACACAGCTCCACATATCTAACTGCTCCACATAATCACTTCTCCCCCTTTTTAGTCAAAATTGACCAAAAGTGACCAATTGGACAAAATAAATGTCAATTAGCCTAGCAGAGAATGTCACAACAGATGTTATAACATTTAAAATGTTAAAACATAATTGTTAGGAGATACAAACCATGATTATACACAACTGTAATAGTTGAGATAATTAGAAATCCATGGAACTCATTAAGAGCCCAAATATTACATAAAGGCATCAGTAAGGACTGCCACAAAATACAAACATTCCAAAAAAACAACAAAACATCCAAGCTTCCATAACATTCATAACAGCAGGAGAACCGGTCTTCATATCAGCACACAGAACAGCCAAACCAACCCAGTCTTCATCACAGCACACAACACACACAGTCTTCAAAACAGGGAGAACCATTACCACTTAATCTGAGGAAGTGGCATCATCTTCACCTTCAGAATCAGAGTTGCCACTAGATTAAGCATTGGACCTCTCACTTGAGGTATTGGCATCTGAATCCTTGGTCTTACTAGCCTTCTCCATCTCTTCCTTCTCTAAGTTACTAATAAGAACCTCCAAAGCCTCTTTTCTTGGCTTGGCAACCCTAATACCAGTATCCATCTCCTTGCAAGTTTCCTTCAATTGATCAATCAAGCTACCTTGAGAGGCAGGCTCCTTCCTTGCAGATGTCATGACAACATCATTGACATGGCTTCCTTCAAACAACTTGTAGTGAATGGATAGTGGAGGCTCTCTTCTGCTGGGAATATCACTTGTGTTGAGAATGCCTGGTTGCTGGCTCAAGATAATTCCACAGATGATAGATGGAAAGGCAATGGGCAGCTTTATTGCATTAGTGGAGGCATGTCTGACAATTTGATCAAACATAAACCTTCCAAAGTCAAAGTTTATCCTGGTTCCAATAGCATAAATGATTCTTCCAAGACCAATAGAGATGTTTGAGATATGATTAGTTGGCACCCAGTTGGATGAATCAATCTTATGCAAGATGGCATATTTGACAGTTAGCTTGTCAGCTGATAAATGCTTCTTACTACGCCACTCCTTAACTTGGCCAGCAATAATAGTCCTACAGACTTCATTGTCTGTAGCCTCTAACTCCACACCTCCTTCAGTTTCTCTCCCTAGGAACTTGTTGATTATGGTTGGGGAGAACCTCACACATCTGCCTCTTACAAAGACCTTGCAGAATTCCTTGCTACTCTTTTCAGAAGTATCCTCTGGGATATTCACAACAAACTCCTTCAATAACCCCTCAAAACATTGGGGCAAAGCAACAACAGTTTTCATAAGTCCAGCATTCTTGATCAAATCCATCACTTCCTTCACCTCTACAGTCTCCTTTCCCAACTCCCTTTCAACATCAACCCTCCTTTAAATGACAAACTTCTACTTGGCAACACCATCTTCTAGATGAAAAGAGATGTTGTCTAAGTGCACAGCTGCAACTTTGCCTGGAGATTTTTTCACAGTCTGCCTTTTAGCAGGAGAGATGTCTGGGACATCGTCTTCGATATCATCATCAAAGTCAGAGCTCTCTCTGACCTTCCTCTTCCTAACCTCAACTTTACTCCATGATTTGAAGGGTCCTACACCAGCAACCTTTTTCCTTCTTGCTGTTATCATTTCAGACACAGTCTTCCCTTTTCTGGTCCTCAGTTTATTTGCTACACTTGGTTTCACATGATGGACCAAGGTGTCATCTTCTTCCTCAGAACTTTCTTCCTCTAGGTCAATAACATTCTCAGTAGTTTCATGAGACACATCTGCTGGTTTCTTACTAGGCAAGGTTTTACCTAGAGAGCGTAATCCCTCAGCAGCCCCTTCTTTCTCTAATCTAGATGAGTCATCATTTTTCTCAGCTCGGGGTTTCACCTCAGGTGAGGGGTCCCTTCTAGACAGAGGGGTAGAAACACCCTTGACTGCATGCCCTTCGTTTAGAATCCTAGTTACTAGGTTCCTAATGGTACGATCAGTAAAGTGCATGTCATCCTTATGAGGAGATTTTTCAGGAATGTTACCTTGCTTACTTCCAGACATGGAAGAAGGGCCAGGGGCGTCACCTGGAATCACACAAAGAGGAGTAACGTCCAACATGTCTTCATCTAGAAACTCCATGGAGGGAGTCCTTGCGTGATGAGTGGGTTTTGAACCAGAGGATGAGGGATGTTGAGACATTTTGTTGAACTTTTGAGAAAAATCTCTTTGCCCTAGCAGTGGTTTTCTGAGAAGTTGGATGAAGATGGAAATGGTAGTGTTGAGGTAACGTGTGGAAATGGCATAGATACTAGTTCCAATACTAGGTAATGATTTATCATTAATGTGGCTCTTTCTTTTAAGTGGGCAGACACTATTTTTATTACCTTTTCCAGTCCACTTTAATTGCCATAACTTCACAAGAATCCAAATCCCCAATTTCCCTCTTAAATATTCAAACTGATTATTAGCCAAAACTCTTGCAAATTTGTCAACTAATTGCATTTCATGCCTTAGAGCTATGAATTTGTCTTTCACAAATTCTCTAATGGAGTGATGACATAAATCAATGTGCTTGGTGCTGAGTAGGATTTTTGGACATAGTTGTAGCATTCAGGTTGTCATAGTACAATGTCATGACATCGTGTGTGACATTGTATGCAATAATTAGTAGTTTCAACCAACCCTGTTGAGAACAGCTACTTCCAGCTGCTATATATTCAGCATAAACACCATTTTCATTTTTCAAATGTGTAGGAGCAGGTGTCCTTTCACTCTCCATCCCAATCTTCTCAACATTGTTCTTGGCACTTTTGCTTTAAGATAGACACATAGGACCTTCTATCTGCTTGACTTGTAGCCCAAGTCCAACAAAGCTCTTTCCAACTTCAGACTGTATATGACTAGCAACATGTTCAACCATATGATCTAACCTCCTATCTATTTAAGCCATGAAATTCTGGCGTAGTCAGAATTCAGATGTTCTACTCCAAGTCATGACATCTGATCCAACATTGTAACTAACATAGCAAGACAGTTAACACATTAAACCCTGTACTAAAGCACGCTTTCACAGATGTCACGACATCTCCTTCTATGTCACCCTAGAATGAAGGAACCCCTAGTCCTATGCATCAGGTATACAACCTCAGCAGAGATCAATCATAGCTCTCACTTCTGTTGTTTTCCTACACAGTTATCAGCATGATGTCTTAATATTGATCATCTGTTACATTATTCCAGTGTGCTTGCCTTTTACTTGTATTTCCTGAAATAAAGGTTGAATACATTAATCTAATTACCACTTATTAGATTGCTAACAAATAGGCTATTTGTTAGGTTCATTAATTGTAGGGTAGTCGTTGGTTTCCTGGATTTTAGCTCAGCTGTTGGATTCCTAAAGAATAGCCTGAGAAAAATACTGAAACAGAAAAACTAATCATCCTACACTTTAGCACATGCTGTCAGGAATGAATGTCACAACATTCAGTTTAACAGTCAGAACATATGCATCATGTTGATTCTGTTATGTTCTTGAACAACTGACTGTGCTAAATTTGCTGTACTGTAAAAGACCAACCAGTCTCTAATTCAGTATCAGCCTACATGAACAACTGTCTAGACATTCAGTTTGACAGTTTCACCATGATCCTTTGGCCAGGTCTGTTTTCCACTTGAAGACCAGACTTAAATATATACTGAACTGAAGCATAAAAACCAACCTGCCTATTATTCAGTATATGTTGTCAATGATGAATGTCAAGACATTCTGATTGACATTCAACCAGAAGGCTATGTATCAGGTCTGTTATTATCTTGGTAGGCAGACTGAAATACAAGCTTAGTTATGGCATACAGGATTATAACATATGCAGAAGGAAAACAAACACAGGAAATTGTTAACCCAGTTCAGTCCAACATGACCTACGTCTGGGGGCTACCAAGCCAGGAAGAAGATCCACTATCAGCAGTATTAATTCAGAGTTAAACTCCCCCGTTTACAACTCTTCACTTAATCCCTACCCAATGCAATCTATACCTAGGAACTCCTAGATAGAAACCTCCAGTTTCCATTCCTATCACTACAAATACAATGTAATGTTAAACCACTTGAACTTGCTTCACAGCTTCATTCAAGAACATAATCACTCTTGCCTATAGGCTTTGAGTTACAAATACTCTCAGCTTTGAACACTGAGAAACACATGGTAACCTTCCCACAGGTTGGGAGGTCTACCGCACACACACCCCTAAATTTTCATTCTATGAGGCTTACAAAAACTAGGTTACAATAAGATATTTATAACCTAATCACCCAACTGGATTTGGGCCTTCAGAAATCGCAGCAAACTTGTTCTTTGCTGTTACAAATACAGCAGAAAATTTCTGCTACAAACAAGGTCTTCAATCCTAAAATCTCTCCATATATATCTCCTTATTTTGAGCCTATATATATTCTGATTGAGTCTTTAAGACCTCCACATGGGAGTTAGGATATTCACCAAATATCCTCACTAATCCCAGAATATATACTGAATTAATTAATTCAGTTTTCTACACATGTGCGATGTCACAGACATGATGTCGTGACATCGTACATGACATGTTGGTCCAGATGTTGAACTTCTTCAACCCAACATATTAAAACAACAGAGATGATTACATTATTTGTTTTACAAAATTAATGTCAATCCCAAGGTATTAACAAGCCATCATGAGCTTTTCTCCTTTGGAAGTGATGTCAAGTCTGGGTTTCTGGTGTGACATCCTTGTCTGACATTTCCCACAGACTTTCAATTTGGGAGTTCCTCTAGCAGATATAATCATCTTCATCCCTTTCTCTTTGACTAAGGTACATTTTGAGGAGTAACCAATTTGAGAGCTCCACATGTAATAGTTGTCTTTGGTTCTGACTCCTTTCATGATCACTTCACTTTCTTTGTTGGTAATCAGACATTCAGTTTTAGTGAAGTTAACATTTAGACCTTGGTCACATAGTTGACTGATGCTTATTAGATTTACAGTCAAGCCTTTAACAAGTAGGACCTTGTCAAGTTCAGGAACTCCAGGGCAATCAAGCTTACCTATCCCCTTGATTTCACCCTTTGCTCCATCACCAAAGGTTACATAGCTTATGGCATGAGGATGAAGGCCAGTTAGCAGGTCTTTGTTTCCAGTCATGTGTCTGGAGCATCCACTATCAAAGTACCAATCTTCTTTGGCTGAAACTCTGAAGGGAGTGTGAGCTATTAGATTTGTAACATTTGTCTTAGGAACCCATTGCTTCTTGTTGACAGGCCTGTGCTGTTTGGGTCTTGGTTGATAGTGAGTCTGATGATGAACAGGGCTAGGATAACCATACAGCTTATAGCACAAGGGCTTCAGGTGGCCAAATTTTCCACAGTAATGGCATCTCCATCTTTGATGTTTCCCTTTCTGTTGTCTTTCCTTCTGATGTTGTGACATGTGATGTGACATCTCAGGTTTGCTTTTAATATGGCTGCACTTAGGTTTGGATTTAGGTTTGCAACCAGTGTAATTGCACTCAGGCTTAGATCCATTATACCCAATGCCAGATTTGTATCCTGTTATTTGTCCAGTTTGGAGAATCTTGTCTAAGGAGTCAGATCCATTATTTAACATTCTTACATACTTGGTCATCTCTTCTAGTTTAGAATTCAAGAACATAACTTCAGTTTTTAACTTGGAGATGGTTTCCACATGCTCTGCCTTCTCATTCTCTAGTTGTAGTATCACTTTCTTCTGGCTTTGACTTTCATCTAGCTTGGAATTTAGAACCACTTCTTCTGTTTTTAATTTGGAGATGGTTTCCAAGTGTTCTACCTTCTCATTCTCAAGTTGAGTTATTACCTTCTTCTGGCTTTCAACCTGTTTACATACCTCTGTACTTTTGTGACACAACTTTCCGTAGGTAGTGGCCAACTCTTCAAAGGTTACTTCATCATCACTTGAGTCTTCATC
This sequence comes from Lathyrus oleraceus, assembly GCF_024323335.1. Taxonomy (NCBI): domain Eukaryota; kingdom Viridiplantae; phylum Streptophyta; class Magnoliopsida; order Fabales; family Fabaceae; genus Lathyrus; species Lathyrus oleraceus. The sequence continues at coordinate 207,368,428 of NC_066583.1, forward strand.
AGAAACCCATCTTCCAGTCAAGGCAGTCACCAAATTTGCAGACTCTTCTGTTTCACTCTCATCATACCAAGTCGCAGCAAGACTCATCTTCTGCTTCTTGAGGTAGGTTCCACATTCAGTTCTAATGTGTCCATACCCATCACATTCATAGCACTGTACTTCTTTTCCTTCTTTGGGCTTATCATCTAACCTTGCTCTTCTTCCAGCATTGTTGGATTTACTGATGTCAGATGAGATGTTCTTGACGTTAGCCTTAGATCTTACATCCATCTTTTTCAACAGTCTGTTGAACTGGCTTCCCAGCATTGCTACATCATTTGCCAGATCCTCATCAACATCCTGACTATTTTCCTCCTTTGTGTTTGACATGAAGGCTATGCTTTTGGTTTTCCTTTCAGATCCATCATTCATTCCCATCTCAAATGTTTGGAGGGAACCAATTAGCTCATTAACTCTCATGTTGGAGATGTCTTGAGACTCTTCTATGGCTGTCACCTTCATAGCAAATCTCTTAGGGAGTGACTTGAGTATTTTCCTTACTAGTTTTTCACCTGACATCTTCTCTCCCAAGGCTCCTGAGGCATTAGCAATTTCAAGAATACTCATATGAAATTCATGTATATTTTCATCTTCTTTCATCCTTAAGTTTTCAAACTTGGTGGTGAGCAGTTGTAGTCTAGACATTTTCACTATAGAGGTGCCTTCATGAGTGGTTTTGAGAATGTCCCAAGCATCTTTAGCCACTTCACAGTTGTTTACCAATCTGAAGATGTTCTTGTCTACTCCAATGAAGATGGCATTCAGTGCTTTAGAATTTCCAAGGGCTAGGTCATCTTCCTCCTTGGACCATTGTTCTTCAGGCTTCTTACCGGTAGTGGCTTCTCCTTCCTTAGTAACTACTGGATATTCCCAGCCTGTTAACACAGCCTTCCAAGCCTTATTATCAAGAGATTTTAGGAAAGCTACCATTTGAGGTTTCCAATAGTCATAGTTAGATCCATCCAAAATTGGTGGCCTGTGAACAGATCCTCCATCTCTCTCCATAGTACCAGAAAGTATTGTCCCTAGATCTCACCCAGAACCAGAGCAGGATGCCTGCTCTGATACCAATTGAAATTCTGGTATCAGATATGAGATGTCGAAGGTAATGTCACGACACTAATATCTGAGTAATGCAAACAGGATAAAGATAAAGAATAGTAATGCAATAGACACAAGCAATTGTTAACCCAGTTCGGTCCAACTCACCTACATCTGGGGGCTACCAAGCCAGGAAGGAAATCCATTAAATATAATCAGTTCAAAGACTCTCCGTACACTTCAACAAGTTACAGTCTTTCTCACCTAATCTCTACCCGTGCGACTTCTACCTAAGCACTCTTAGATATGAGAACCCACTCACTCCCCCTCAATCACACCTGTGATTTTAAACAACAATACCTTGTGAAAAGAAGACACTTTTCAATAACACACACTTGATTTTTCTTAGCAGCTTTAATCAAGTAGACACACACTTGATCTTGCTTAACAACTTTGATCAAGTAGACACACACTCTTGCTTACAAGCTTAGAGTGACAATTTACAACCCACAAATCAGACAAATTCAATCATCTATGGATGAATTGAATGGCTTACAAGTCTTACGACTAAACAAGACACAAACCCTTATATTCTATCAATATTTCGCTCAATATTGGTTGTGTATCAAATCAGGTTTTCCATGTCCTATTTATAGAAGCATTCAGTTGGGCTTGGACATCTTGAAAACCCTAAAACTATTTTCCAATTAAATCTTCTCATGACAGCTGGTTAGATCTCCTTGGAAAATAAGTAAATCAGGTTGTAATCAATTATTGAATGCGCCTGCAAATCAGATCTTCAATCATACATAGATTGTTATTAAATGCGCAATCACAAAACACATAACATTCTCCCTGAATGTTCTGTGTACAGGATGTCATGACATCTGGTCTGACATCCTGGAACAATCCTACATAATTCCATTTATAATTTCCAGCAGGTACATAATATCAGATGTCATGACATCGTGTATGACATCTGTAGCGGTGTATTCGTCGCTATATGATCTATCGATTAAATCACAAGCTAGGAGATACATTGAAATTTCGAGTCGCCACCGCACTTTTATTTATCCAAAGGATTGGCTAAAAAGCGAACAAAAGCCTAAGAAGTTTTACACGTAGAAAACTAATAAAAAGATCAGAGATTCTGGGTAAGGGGTAAATTACGCAATGGGAAGGTGTTAGGCACCCACTACGTCCTAGGTACTCCTAGGGAGCCCTTTTCACACTTGTTATGCTAAATTATTATTTGTTATGACATAAAGATTGTGCAAACATGATTGGGATGGTGAGAAAAGAATATACATTTTTTATTGGGTTATTGGGTTCGAACGGATGAACCCGTTGCCTACGTACCTTCCATCAAAGGTAAGGATCAGAACGCCGTAGTTCGGCTAAAAGATTTCCAAAAGTGGGTTAGGTTCAATTTTAAACACAAACCCTAGGTTTTACGTTATCCACGGGAGAAAACTCAACCTTATACAAACAACAACGTCCACCGTGTGAGAACAGCTTCAACTTGCCAGGGAGGGGTTAACCCTATAATAGGCAAGGAAGGCTTACAATTCAATCACTAAAGACAGAAGGCGAGATTAACATCAACCACTAAGATAAATCAAACCTATAGCTCAGGTATGAAAAGATTAATGGACAAAGCCAAAACAAGTGAATGAGTGGAGTTACTGATTATGATTATGAAAATGAAGTCAAAGTATGATTAAGATCAATTCAAATAAGTATTATGAAATGAAGTTTGAAAAAAGGTCAAGGACTTGAGTCCAGGTTTTTAGTTTGAAAATAATGAGAATGTTTGCACAACACTTATGTCAAGTTTGAAAGATAAAGTGTGAAAAGGTCTAGGACATAATGAATGATGAATGGATGAAGGATGGATAGTAAAACTTCTTAGAAGGTTCACTTCTTGAGATCATATGGGAGATGATTCAAGTGTGTCCTTTGGAATGGCAATTAATAATAACAAACAAGCAAAGCAAGCAAAAGCGGATATCGGATGCCAATCAATGGTCTTATACCAATCTCCTAAAACAAAACGGGATGTCAGATGCCACTCAATGGTCTTACACTAATCTCCACAGGTAAAGAAATGAAAGGCGGATACCGGATACCAATAAATGGATTTACACCAGTCTCCTAAAACAGAACAGGATATCAGATGCCACTCAATGGGCTTACACTAATCTCCTCAAAAGAAAAACAAAGATGAAATGTGGAAGTCAACTGCCAATCTGTCTGGACTTAGGTTAACTCCACAGTATGGTCCTAGGAAATCCAATGCCACATTACAGGGACTTACAATGGATCCTCACATACAAGAACAAAAGCAACAATATGATCATAGGTATGCAAATGCCAACTTACAGGGACTTATAATTGCAACCTCTCACACAAACAGATGAAACAAACTATGATCACAGGAAAGCAGATGCCAACTTACAGGGACTTATAACTGCAACCTCACATACAAATCAAACAGATCAAATTATGATCACAGGACAACAGATGCCAACTTACAGGGACTTATAACTGTATCCTCACATACAAAACCAAACAGAAGATATGAGTGACCAATGAGGTCTTACACTCTATCCTTCCATATCATAGGAGCAAATGCCAAAGCAATGGACTTACAATTGTCCTCAATGGGCAAACAACAAATGATAACATCACAAAACAGATGAGATGATCATGCATTAATGGCAATTGATGATGATAGATGCATAACATACAGGCAAGCAAATGCACATGAAGCAATCAATCAAACAATGAATATCAAACAGCACACTCTATAGCCAAACAATGGGGGCTCACACAAGGGGGTTTGACTTTAAAAGTCCACTGTAATAGGTAAGTGTCGCTCTTAACCTGGCCATTGAGGGGCTCAGGTGAAGCAGATGGAAAGGAGATGAGGAGTATGCCTCATTGCTTCTATCTCATATCAGAGAGAGCATCAAAGAAAGTGTGGGAGTTCAGAAAGTAGGAACTCTCTCCACATTATTGACTCGATTAGATCTTGGGTATTTATCTCATTTGCTTCAACCAGGTACTGGGAGCAAAGAGAGGACACACTGAATAGTGGGGGATAGATTACTTATCCCTACCTTCCACCAATTGCCTTACTTGAAGGACTTTTCCTGCTTAGGACAAAATTAAACACACACAGGCATTGCCTCTTAAGGAGGACTTCAGACAGTTTGCCCGGTCAAATAACAGACCGGGTCTCCAGACTACATGAAGAAGAAAGGTTTATACCTCAAAGCAAATGCTATAAAGCAAAGCAAGCAAGCAAGTTCAAAGAACTTAGGCAACTAAAGTACCTGAAAAAGTCAAACTCATTAGTAAACAACTCAACAGTCAAAATCAAAAGAAAATGAACCAATAGTCAACCACAGAGGGACCAATTGTGCAAGGCACAAAGACTCAAGCCTATGAGTCAACCTACAAAACAAGTGTTAGCACATGATAAACAAATCAACTCAATCAAAATTGAATGATCCTTGAGGCATTGGGGCTTAACCTGAAACAAACAACTTAATTGTAAGCTTACAAGACCACTAGGACTAGCCTAGGGTCAAAGATGAAAGAAAAAGTCAAGGCAGCAAGGGAAAGTCAACCCAAACCAAGTCTAAACATTCAAGAAGCATTCTCAATTGGATTCATAATTATATCATGCATCATGGTCATTTCATATGCAAAAGGATGCAAAGCATGGCAAGAGAAGCATACAAAAGTCAACAGCAAAGACTTCATTCAAAAGTCAACTCAAACATTTTCAAAAATCATGAAATAAATCACACTCAATCCTAACATCTAACATGGTATACATGTAAAATTTCATGGCATTTGGATGAGAGGAAGGCAGTCAAGTAAAATCATGAAGTCAAATCAAATTCAAGCAAGCATGGTGAATGTCAACAAACATGGATCAACTTCAAAAAAATCATATCAATTTGAAAACAGAAGAGAAATGAATGAGATTAACACCAATGCAAAGCTTGAGATGTCTAGTTATCACATATGAAATTTCATGATCATACAAATAAGATTTGAGAATTTCACAAAAGATTTGGCAAGGCCTAGCACAAAAAGTCCACAAATGACCAAGTATGGAAGAAAATTCTCAATTAAATGGAAAACAGCAAGATTAATTCCAAGAAAATTCATACATCAATTAGACATACAAGGGATCATTCATGCAAAATTTGGAGTCATTTGGATAAGAGGAAGCATGTGAACAAAAATTGTGAAAATGCATGATCATGGTATAGCACCAAATTCAACACATGACTTCAAAAAATCAAAGCTCACAAACCACAAATGGGAAATGCACAAACTTTATATGGAAATGAAGGTTAATGTGTTTAGTTTCAACACAAAAAATTTCAAACTCATTGGATATAACATGAATATTTCACAAAGAGAATGGCACAATGTATCATTTTTGCATGCATGTCAAGAAAATATTTATCATTTAAAATCCAGACCATGGAAAATTAATTAAAAATCACAATAAAATTCTAGACTCATTTGTGAGTATGAGGAAAAAATTTCAAGATTTTTGGATGAAATATGAAAGAGAAAATAATTTGCAAAGTTAAGTGAAATAATTGATGAAACATGAAACAATAGGCATGGCATATGGGGTCAACCAAGTCAACGGATGGCAATTTTGTCATTTGGCAACTCACTAATTGAAACGCACAGCATAAGGCAAAGGTGATGAAATGTTCTGATTGGCCACTAGCCAATAGAACAGTAGCTCGGCCAATCCATTGTTCATGTTTTCTGTTTTAGAAACCCTAGGGTTTTATGCAACCAAGGCAAACTTCAAACTTATGCTCATGAACAACCAACAACAAACAGCATCAAACATGGCATGAAACAACATCATTAAGCACTGTCAACCAACAAACAGAATATGAAACAAGGTAAATTTCTGGACATGGTTATGTTCATGCAAAACAACAGCAGGGCATACATGTGTAGTTACCAACATCCACACCTAAACTTGGTCAGCAATTACAACAGCACATAAACAGCATACAAGGTATTTCGCATGGATTCTCTAAGCATGCACACAAGTTGGAAAATAATAGGGCATAACCAGCATGGCAGCTTCATGATATCAACAATGTTCATCAAAAAAAACAACAGTATGGCATTGGTATCATGTGCTCATAGCAAGCAAACCAACAATATATAACACAAAACATATGGTTCTTCTTCTGGGAAATTTCGAGGATTTCAAACAGCATGGCAAACTTCATCATGGCAGCACATGTTTATCACAACAGCATACAACATGAATTGGAGTTCTGGAAAAACATGAGGGTTTATCATAACAGCCTGGTATAGCATCATGTTCATCATATCAAACAGAACAAACAACAGCAACAACATGTTTCGACACTGCAGCAGGGTATTGACATACTTCACTGGCATCTTAACACAAACCACAGAAAATAATCCATGTAGATTTCTGGAAAAAGAAAAGGTGATTTCCAAAACAGCAGTATGGCACATTCATGTCACTACCAACATCAAAATAGAATTCGACCAACACACAACCAACATGGTGTTGGTGCAGGCAACAATATGCAGCAGCAAAGCACACATAAACATAGGCAATCTCTGGACAAAAATTACAGTTGCAGAACAACAGCAAGCATCATCATCTGACAGGTTTTAAGCACAAACACATAACAGCAGGGTATACATCATTGTCATTCAAGCATCAATCAACAGCAAAGTAACTATTAATCATGAAAACAAATCTGGACAGGGCAGGTTATAGCAGCAGGGCAGTTGCTCATCATCACAGCAATAGGACATGGAAATCAATTCATAACCAATTGAAACTCAGCATAGCAGTACATGTTCTTCAACATCAAAATGACTTAGCACAAACATACATCATCATGGATTTAGCAAGCAGTCAATAGCAACTTTTATCAACCATGAATAAAATAAACCTAACCAGCCTCAATGCTCATGCAATAACCAACATCAACTAACATCAATCATCAACAGCATAAACACACTAATGAGATTTTCTGGACAGAGTTATGCAACAGTATTCAACATCATCATCATGAAAGACAGCATCAACAACATGATTCAAACAAACATACAACCTCATGCATTATCCATCAACAACAGCATAAGCATATCAAAGGGATTTTCTTGGCAGCTTGAAAACAGCTAAACAGCAACATTGATCAGCAGCATGGCTTGGCATTCTCAAGCAATCAAAGCAATTGAAATCTCAACATAGCATACAAACAAACATGGCAATGATGAACATCTAAACAGCAACACAACCATACAACATTCAGGCAAAATTCTGGACAGGACAAGTATTTTAGAAACAGCAGCATTTTAACAAAAATCATGGCCATGACATATCATCATTTAGCAGCTTCAATCAACAGCAAACACACATTTTAACCCTGTGGAAATCTGGACAGAATTAGGGCTTTAATGCAACAGTATTCCCCAAGTTCATGCAACATCATCATGAATCAACATGCCCAGAAAATGAAACCAAGCATGCCAATAGCTTCATCAAGCATCAAACAACAAGAATGTGGTATCATATTTCATTAACTCATCATGTCCAAGCCAAATCGAAGAAAAATGCATTTACACATGAAAATGAAAGTTCAGATTTGACACGATATAGTCCACCATTTCAAGCAAATTAACATCCATTAGAATCAGCAGCAAATGAACTATCTAAAGCATATCATGGCATAAAGAAAGGAGAAATCGAGATTTTACTTGGTTATGAAGAAATGGATGAAACAGTGGTATTTTGAGGTTGCTACACTTGAAAAGATGACCCTTGTGCTTTGCAATGCTGAATACTTGAAGAAGGTAGGTTCAAAAATGCTTGGAACACTCAGTAGCTCCAACTGCCATTATTGTGTGCTTTGAAGAACAGGACATGAGAAACGATTCCAGCTAGTGTTTGATGATGGCAATGATCTCAGAAATATGTTTAAATGAAGAACAATCAAGGTTTGTTCAAGGGTCTTTGGTGTTTTTGCTCTGAAAATCTCAATCTGCAGAATTGCAAGAAAGAGTGGATGGAAGTTTTCTGTGTGTGGCTGCTCCAAAACTAGGGTTGAACTGTCAGGAAAATGCCCTTATATGTGGCTGTTTAGAGTTGGTTTAAGGGATGCTTAATCCTACTTATGTTAAAACAACCAAATGCACATTTTGCTAATTGTGGAACAAGTGAAAAGGAGGTGTGTTTGTCTGCACAAATTTGGGCCTGAGCAGGCTGCTAGTGGCCTTGCTAATTGCTGTCTTATGTGTGCTGCAGAGCTGCTGTACTTGATTTGCTCAAATGAGGTTATTTGCCTATTTTGTCCATTTTGCATTTTGATTCAAAATGATGGGAAAATGGTGGTATGATGATGGTTTTAAGCTTGAGGCAAGTTTCAAATATGATTTTAAACCTTTCCCAATTGGCCAAAGTGAGAAAAAATGCATAAATCAAAAAGTCAACTGTGAGTCAAACTTTGATTTTTAAAGGAATAGGTCCAAAAATGCCATTTTGAATGGTAAGGTTTTAGGTCATGAAATTTATATTTTTGGAAAGAGGATGAAAAATGTGGTGTGTAGGAAAAAACCCCACCAAATTTGGCCTTATGGTTTGAGAGATATGGCTTGTTGAAGTTCAAAAATTGGTGAAAATGATTTGATCATATCTTGACAACCACACATGGGATTTGGGTGTTCTTGGACTTTTTGAAAATGGGAAGACAAGATCTTCAACTTTCATGTTGGGCAAAAATTCATTTGAAGCTTGTATCATGATGCAAGTTTAAGATCAAGAAGTTTCCATTTTTGGCAGTTGAAATTACAGGTCCACTTTCTATTTCTGGAAAATTTTCTGATTGGCTTGATTTTCTTCCATGATGAGGTTTGGCATGATAGATGAGACTTATATAAGCATGAATGAGCTCCTTCAGATCAAATCTATCCATCAAATCTCTGATTAAATCAACAGTTGACCAAGTTTGACTTTTCTAGGGTTTTGAATGATTGAGCCTCTTCTGATGATTTCCAAACCCTAATTCCTTGAGAAATTGATTTCAAATGATGTCTCAAGTTGTATGAACCTTTGATTATTGATCATGGTGCCCAAATTCTGCAAGAATGGCCACCATGCATTGCTTTGACTGATCAATGACTGACTTTGACCTAATTTCTGATGATTGCTTCAACTGCAAGCAAAAGGGTTAGACTGACAATATTTTTGTATTTTTTGAATGATAAACATATGAAAGCAAAGATATACAAATGCAAAGTATGCTTGGTGATCAAGAAACAAACCCACAAGGCAATCTATCCACTAAGAGGAAAGCAAAGGCATGCAATGATCCTTGAGGTTATGATATGAATGATATGGGCCATGAGGGATCTTAGGGCCCAAAATTGGGGTCTTACAGATGCCCCTATTTAAGGTCATTCTAGCCGGAGAAGTGAAGTTTAGAAATCTTCATCTCGACGCGGTAGAATGGACTTAAATAACAGTAATGAGACAAATTTTGGTCCCTAAGAGACCTCATGATGCAGATGTATGCGTGCAAAAGACACAAATTCTGTGGGGAATATAATTCACACAGGAGAAAAGACGATCCATCGGAGTAGTACGCTCACCAGGAACAGAGACTCTAACGAGACTCTATGGGGATAATAAAAGAAAAAGAAATGCGTGGACAATACACGACTCCAAACTGGGGAAAAACAAAACTGACACAACGTGAACAAACACGACTCTGATTAGGGAAAACAGAAAAACAGACTGGAGAACTCACTGGGGAGTGAAGGACTCACACTGGGGAAAAGAATTCCAAAGGAAAATAAATCCATTGGAGAAACACAAGCTGACTCCTGGGGAGAAGCAACAGAAAGTTCCACTGGGGAAGTAACAAAGAAATGAGATGTTACCGGGCATACGGGTAACAAACTCAGGAAAAATCTGACTCCACAGGGGGACCGAGGTCATAATAGGGAGTAGAAAGGAGGGAACACCAAGGATACCAGTTACTGGGTATAAAATAGGTGACCGACCAAAGCGTGAATTGGATTTCACTTCCAAGACACTCATCATCCTGAAGAAAGCTAGAACAGCAGACTTGTTTATAGGATGGACATTCAATTCTACAAAGAAAATGAATCTTACTCTGAGGGGAAAACAATCAAAAGATTGACTCAAGAGCGCACGAGATATAATATCCATTACCGTCAGAACGTGGATAGAATACTCAGATGAGACATATTATTCATTACCGGCAGACCGTGAATAATATACTCGAAAGGAAAATTATCCTGAACCAGTTACTGGGTTGTTTATAGGATAAAATCCGAAGACGTGGATTGGTTTTCACTTCCAAAACACTCATCATCCGAAAGGAGGGCTTGAAAAAGCAAACTGTTTATAGGATGGATATTCAATTCCACAAGGAGAATGAATCTTACTCTGAGGGGAAAACAATCAAAAGATCGACTCAAGAGCGAACGAGATATAATATCCATTACCGTCAGAACGTGGATAGAATACTCAGATGAGACATATTATTCATTACCGGCAGACCGTGAATAATATACTCGAAAGGGAAATTATCCTGAACCGGTTACTGGGTTGTTTATAGGATAAAATCCGAAGACGTGAATTGGTTTTCACTTCCAAAACACTCATCATCCGAAAGGAGGGCTTAAAAAAGCAAATCGACTTACAGGATGGGCATTCGAATCCACAACGGGAAAACGAATCTTACTCAAATGGGGACACAAACCCAAAGAGTGCATGAGATATAATATCCATTACCGGCAGACCGTGGATAAGAATACTCGCATGAGATATATTATCTATTACCGTCAGAACGTAGATAATAAACTCGCATGGTAAGAAACACCAGGGATACCGGTTACTGGGTATATAATAGGTGATCTACCGAAAACGTGAATTGGATTTCACTTCCAAAACACTCATCATCCAAAACACAAACTGGTTAAAGGATGGCTATTCGATTCTACAAAGAATACGAATCTTGCTCAGTTGGGGAAAATCAACAAAGGATTCCAACTAAAGAGCGCATGAGATATATTATTCATTACCGGCAGACCGTGAATAATATACTCGCATGGAAGATTATCCTGAACCGGTTACTGGGTTAATAAAGGATAAATCAACCGAAAAGAAAGGCATCGGGATACCAAACTAGGTATATAATGATAACCAATCAAAAGGAGCAACAGACATTACCAACAAAAGGGTAAATGAAAGGCGATCTGCTGAGGATAAATTGCGAGCATCCGGCAATTATCGACAGAAGACTAGCTGGGGATGCATTGGTATACAACCAATGATCCGGGGAACAAATCACTAGCATACGGTGAAAAGACCCACTGGGGATAAAATTGCTAGCATACGGCAATTATCCACAAAAACTTGCTAGGGACATAAGCGCTGATCTGAGCAACTTATCCAAGCAAAGGAAAAACAACATCAAAGATTAGATGAAGATAACCACAAAAATTAGGGTTTACATCTACCGAATACGGGGTAGAAGACCAACAACTCCACGTGGGGATAGAACAAATCACAAATCCGCACGGGAAACCAAAATAGGGTTTATAACAAACCACAAACTGCTGAAGAGCAGGAAAATAGGATTTACAACTACCGGGTAGTAGGTAGAAAACCAAAACTCTGGCTGGAGAATAAAAGGCGTATAACCACAAATTCTGTCAAGAAAGCCAGGAAAGATAGGACTTACAACTACCGGGTATGAGGGTAGAGGCCCAAAAACATTCCGCTGGGGAACAACCCACTGGGAAGCACAAGACATCTGACAAATAGCCAATTCGGGAATAATCCGAAAAGACAGACTGAATAAAGACACGTCCTAATGAGGATGTAACTCAAATAGGAAAAACCCATCCCAATATATATATTAGGAGGAAACGGAAGAAACCGTCATCCACGAGGATATATCTCAGTGGGGAACTGCAGAAGGAAAGGCAACATTTTCTGCTTATGGGGTTGACTCTATATGGAGAGATTTATGAACACCCAACATCTGCTTGGGGAGATCTGTAAAGAGATCTATATCACCATAGCAGGAGACACGACGAACGAAAGATATATGGCAAGAAATGCAACATGAATATCTGAATGTTTATGAATATGCATGAATATGCGTGATTTATGTTTGATGAATGCTGACAAAACAGACAGTTCTAACACAAACGGGTCCAGGAACAAACGTCCGGCATTATACTTCCAGGGGAAAAACCAGCTGGAGAGCCAATCTGCGGAGATCTATATGCTGTAAAGCAAAGATCTGCGGGTACTGCTGAAGAAGCAAAGAATCAGAGATATCGGGAAACAACCCAATCAGGGTACAGAAAGTCACAACGGGCAAAACAGCCACCAAGACGAATCTGTAGGGGAACAAGAGAAGTCCCAAAGTATCTGCAGGGGATCTCAGTGTCAACTGAGAAACAAAGAGGGTGCATAAGCACAGGCACAAACTGCTGTAGAAGCAAATCCACGTAACTCCGCTGGGGAATAACCCACTGAGGGAGAATGATATCATCCAAATAGAATCTAACTGCATAAGCAACTCTACTGGGGAAAACTGTCGGCTACTCTCTTGGGGAACAAGCCACTGAGGGAGGACAGATCAAACAAGTAGATTCTGCAACGAACCACTCCACTTGGGGAGAATACACAGCAAACTGATCACAACAAGTAGATTCTGCAATAAACCACTCTACTGGGGATCACAAGTAGTCAGGAAATCAATCCGTTCACTGGATGCTAGAGCCGTCATCCAACCATACCGGGAATGAAGGAGTATTCAACAGGTAAAACTGCCACAACAAGCACTCTGCAGACTAAGCTGAGGAAAAGGTGGTTGAAAATACTGGGATGTCAACCCGAACAACCACTGAGTAGGAAAATAAATCCTACTCTGCTGAAGAGAATAACTCTGACGGAGAGATAGCAACAATTCCGCAGACGACTTCGTCGGGGAAAAGGTAAAGTACTGGGTATCAAACCACTGACTTACCGAGTCTTCAAAAAGAAAACGATCAACCGCCGAAACTTCACGATAAAACATCCATGCTGGGGAACAACTGCTGCTGGAGAAAACGAAGTCTTCAACAACACTCTGCTTGCGACTATACTGGGGAACAACCCCAACAACAACTCTGTTTGAGGAACAACCCCAACAAAGATCTGAAGAAAGAAGATACCACCAAACCAGGAATATGAACGAATGTCTTACCTGTTGGAAATCATGCCACCCTCGGGAGAGCACTGAGATATTCTTGAGTATCCTTTCAATCTTGTGAATGTTCACTTTGTTTAAAACAACAATTTTGAAAAATTTGATTTGTTTAAAACAATGATATTTTATCAATTTGAAACATGCAAAACATTTGTTGAATTGAAGCAAATAAGAGTGCAAATAATTGGATAAAAAACTCAAATTGATTTGATGGAATGGTAGCCTGCAAATGGCAAGACTCCATAGATCTGTACAAATTTGAAATCAGTGATATATATTGGAAGAGGGCTACATTGAACATAATGATCCTTTCTCTACCAATTTGAAACTCGATGTATCCAAAGCTTCGGTTGACGACGAATCGAGAATCTTCTGACGAAATGACGACTGAGAAACAGAAAGTCTTGTCAGGATGCAGTTACTTGCCAAATCCCTTATTTTTGCCTAGATTGCCCCAGGGTGAGGTACTCAATCTAGCGGGATGCAAATATATCTTCTTTTTTTTTTTTTTTTTTTTTTTTTTTTTTCAAGTCTCTAATTTTTGCCTGGATTACCCTTGCGGGTTCTCCACCGAGACGCTCATTTTTGCCTAAGCCGCCCTTTCGGGTTTTCAACTTAGCGAGCTATTCTGTTTTTTCATTCTTTTTTCATTTGCATATACTTTTTTTCTTTAGGCAAAGTATCTCTTAACTGCATCTGAATTCACAGGACGAGTGAAATCCTCCCCATCCATTGTTGTAAGCATCAAAGCTCCGCCTGAAAAGGCTCTCTTAACAACATATGGACCCTCGTAGTTTGGAGTCCACTTGCCCCTGGAATCGGGCGCGAAAGACAAAACTTTCTTGAGCACAAGATCACCTTCTCGGAACACACGAGGCTTGACCTCCTTGTCAAATGCTTTCTTCATTCTTTGCTGATATAACTGACCATGGCACATGGCAGTTAATCTCTTCTCTTCAATCAAATTCAGTTGGTCGTAACGACTCTGAATCCATTCAGCATCAGTCAACTTGGCTTCCATCAAGACTCGCATTGATGGGATCTCCACCTCTACTGGGAGAACGGCCTCCATGCCATAAACAAGAGAGAAAGGGGTTGCCCCTGTTGAAGTGCGTACAGACGTACGATATCCATGCAAAGCAAATGGCAGCATCTCATGCCAATTGTAGCGGTGTATTCGTCGCCATATGATTTATCGATTAAACCATAAGCAAAGCAATACAATGAAGTTTCGAGTCGCCACCGCACTTTTATTTATCCAAAGGATTGGCTAAAAAGCGAACAAAAGCCTAAGAAGTTTTACACGTAGAAAACTAATAAAAGATCAGAGATTCCGGGTAAGGGGTAAGTTACGTAATGGGAAGGTGTTAGGCACCCACTACGTCCTAGGTACTCCTAGGGAGCCCTTTTCACACTTGTTATGCTAAATTGTTATTTGTTAAGACATATGCATTGTGCAAACATGAGTGAGATGATGAGGAAAGAATGTACAAGTTTTATTGGGTTTGAGCGGATGAACCCGCTGCCTACGTACCTTCCATCAAAGGTAAGGATCAAAACACCGTAGTTCGGCTAAAAGATTTCCAAAAGTGAGTTGGATTCAATTTTAAACAATAGCACTGAGGCTTTTCATTATCAATGGGAGAACACTCGACCAAAACCAACATCCACCATGCGAGGATAGCTTCGACGTACGAGAGGGGTTAACCCTATTTTCAGTACGGAAGTCTTACTGTCGACTCACTAAAGATAAGGTGAGGTTTACATCAACCACAATGATAATTGAAACCTACGGCTAATGCATGAAAAGATTAATGGACATGGCCAAAACAAGTGAATGAGTGAAGTTAATTGATTGTGATTATGAAAGTGAAGTCAAAGTATGATTAAGATTAATTCAAAAGAAGTATTATGAAATGGAGTTTGAAAAAAGTCAAGGACTTGAGTCCAGGTTTTTAGTTTGAAAACATGAAGAAGTTTGCACAGTGTCTAAGTCAAGTTTAAGATCGAAGTGTGAAAAGGTTCTAGGACACAATGAGGATGAATGAGTGAGGATGGAAAGTAAAGCTTCTTAGGAGGTTCACTTCTTGAGATCATATAGAGGATGATTCAAGGGTGTCCTTTGGAATGAGCAATAAGTAATAAAGCAAACAAACAAATGATACCGGATGCCAATCACTGGTCTTATACCAATCTCCTAAAAAATGGAATGGGATGTCAGAAGCCACTCAATGGTCTTACACTAATCTCCTCAAAAGAAAACAAGGATGAAATATGGAAGTCAACTGCCAGCTTGTGGGACTTAGGTTAACCCCCCACATGATCATAGGAAAGCAAATGCCAACTTGTGGGACTTATAATTGCATCCTCTCATAAACAGATAAAATAAAACAGTAGATGTCAGATGCCAACTTGTGGGACTTACTCTAACACACAGTATGATCCTAAGAAAACAACTGCCAACTTGTGGGACTTACAATTGTATCCTCACATACAAAGAAACAAGGCAACAAAGCAAAAGTAAGATGAGTGGCCAATGTGATGGTCTTATACTCACTTCCATATCATAGGAACAAATGCCAACTTGTGGGACTTACAATTGTCCTCAATGGGTAAACAACAATAATGATGTCAAACAGACAAAAGAGATGCTCATGCATTAATGGTAATTGATGATGATAAATGCATAACATACAGGCAAGCAAGTGCATATGAAGCAAACAATCAGTCAATGAATAGCAAACAGCACACTCTATAGCCAAACAATTGGGGGCTCACACAAGAGGGTTTGACTTTGAAAGTCCACTGTAATGGGTGAAGGTCGCTCTTAACCTGGCCATTGAGGGGCTCAGGTGAAGCAGATGAATAGGAGATGAGGGGTGTGCCTCATTGCTTCTATCTCAAATCAGAGAGAGCATCAAAGAAAGTGTGGGAGTTCAGAAAGTAGGAACTCTCTCCACATTATTGACTCGATTAGATCTTGGGTATTTATCTCAATGCTTCAACCAGATACTGGGAGCAAAGAGAGGACACACTGAATAGTGGGGGATAGATTGCTTATCCCTACCTTCCACCAATTGCCTTACTTGAAGGTCTTTTCCTGCTGAGGACAAATATAAACAAACACAGGCATTGCCTCTTAAGGAGGACTTCAGACAGTTTGCCCGGTCAAATAACAGACCGGGTCTCCAGACTACATGAAGAAGGAGTATTTATACCTCAAAGCAAATGCTAAATAGCAAAGCAAGCAATCAAGTTCAAAGAACTTAGGCAACTAAAGTACCTGAAAAAAGTCAAACTTATTAGTAAACAAGTCAACAGTTCAAAGTAAAAGGAAATGAACCAATGGTCACACAGAGGGGCCAATTGTGCAAGGCACAAAGACTCAAGTATGAGTCACCTACAAAACAAATGGTTAGCACATCATAAACAAACCAACTCAATCAAAATTGAAAGGTCTTTGGGGCATTGGTGCTCAACCTGAAACAAACAGCTCAGTTGTAAGCTTACAAGACCACTAGGACTAGCCTAGGGTCAAAGATGAAAGAAAAAGGCCAAGGCAGCAAGCAATATTCAATCAAAGTCAACATCAATCATGTAAAAAGCAAACACAATTGTATTCAAACTTATATCATGCATCATGGTCATTTCATGTGCAAAAGGATGCAAAGCATGGCAAGAGAAGCATACAAAAGTCAACAGCAAAGACTTCATTCAAAAGTCAACCAAAACATTTTCAAAAATTATGACATAAATCACACTCAATCCTAACATCTAACATGGTATACATGCAAAATTTCATGGCATTTGGATGAGAGGAAGGCAGGAAATTAAAATCATGAAGTCATACAAAGTTCAAGTAAGCATGGTGAAAGTCAACAAGCATGGGTCAACTTCAAAAAATCATATCAATTTGAAAACAGAAGAGAAATGAATGAGATTAACACCAATGCAAAGCTCAAAGAGTCTAGTTTTCACATATGAAATTTCATGGATATACAATATGATTTGAGAATTTCACAAAAGATTTGGCAAGGCATAGCACAAAAAGTCAACAAATGACTAGGTATGGAAGAAAATTCTCAATCAAATGGAAAACAGCAAGATTAATTTCCAAGAAAATTCATACATCAATTAGACATACAAGGGATCATTCATGCAAAATTTGGGGTCAATTGGATGTAGGGAAGCATGTGAACAAAATTTGTGAAGATGCATGTTCATGGTATAGCAACAATTGTAACACATGACTTCAAAAAATCATAACTCCCAATCCACAAATGATAAATGCACAAAGTCTATATGGAGACAAAGGTCAAAGTGTCTAGTTTCATCACAAAAAATTTCAAGCTCATTGGATGCAATATGATAATTTCACAAAGAGAATGGCACAATGTATCATTTTGGCATACATGTCAAGAAAATAATTATCAATAAAATCCAGCCAACCAAAAATTAATTAAAATTCACCATAAAATTCTAGACTCATTTGTGATCATGTGTAAAAAATTTCATAATTTTTGGGTAAAAAAAATGAATGAGAAATTAATTATTTAAGTTGAGTGAAATAATTGGTGAAACATAAACAAAATGCAAGGCAAAGTGGTCAAACCAAAGTCAAAGGCGTGGCAAAGATGTAATTCTGCGCGCCACTAATTGAAACGACATCGTTTCAAGGGCGCCCAGGAAATGTCCTGATTGGCTTGCCCCAATAAAACAGTAAACAAAGCCATAACAACCAATCACCTTTAATTTTTCTGGGCTCTCATGCAGCCTTAGGGTTTGGGCAATGGCATTCAGCATTTGATCAAAAAAACAATTAATGAACAGCAGCATATAATAACCGTTATGCAACAATCACGTAGCCACAAACCACACACAACAACCACGAATCATATGAATTTCTGGGCAGCTTAAAAATAGCAAAACAGCAGGGCATTCATGTTATTATCAACATCATTATTAATTGACATTTCAACAAACAAACAACCAAACAACAGGCAATTAAACATGGTTCACATGGATCTTCCAAACAGCAGCAGGGCATTGCAAACAATCAGCATCAATGTTCAACATTCAATCAACAACTTTCCAAATAGAACAGATCCTACAGTCATGGCCAATAGCATGTCCCTCATACCAATCACCTCATGGACAACAAACCAACAACAATCAACCAAAATAAACATAACAGCAGCAGGGCATTTGCAGCATTAATTTCATGTGTTCATCAATCATCATCAGTTGGAATACCAATAGACAAACAACCAAACAAACAGCATTGTACTGATATAGCAACATCATTCAGCAACACACCAATACAACATTCGAGCAAAATTCTGGACAGGATAAAGTAGTTTGATAGCAGCAAGGTTTGAAAGTCATGTTCATCAAAATCACCATCAATCTATAGCATGGCTGTCAGCATAGCAGTAGCAGGATTTAACTAGCATGGTTCATGGTAAACTTCAAACAAATTCAGCCAACATCTAAGCAAAATCAAACAGCAAATACACAATCAACATAGCATTTGTCAATGTTTACTTATCAAGCAATCAACAGCATTCATGATCTCATGGATTTTAAGCATGGTCCTGAGGTTTAATAGCATACCTTTTCAAACAGCATTATCATAACAACCGTAGGACACTATGCAGTAGGTTCATTAACACACAATCAAACAATAAACCAACACCTATGACCAAATACCACAAACAACAGCATGGATTTTATGAACAAATTTAAAGCTGCAGCAGAGTATATTCATTATTGCTATCACAACAGCATGGCCAAACATCTGTGAGAAAATTCTGGACAAGGTCATCATAACAGCATCATTCATCACTCAACCAAAAATCAAACCAAACATCATTCAAAAGCATGGTATGGGAATGTTCTCATAACAACAGACAACAGCATGTAATACATAACATATGGTTTTCCATGGGCAGCCTTAGGGTTTTCTGTTAAAAAAAACAGCAGCAGGGGATATACTCATGTTCAACTTCAAAACAAACATTCAAATGCCAAAAGCCAAACAGCATGGAAAATCACTGGACAGTTTACGGTTTAACAGCATCCAAGCAAATTTAAACAATAAACAACACAACAACACATAACCTGTTTTAAATCTGCAGCAGGGTTTATGCAGCCATAGCATTCATGTATTCATCACTAATTTGCATTCAAAAACCAATCATGAACAAACAGCATACATCATACTCATGAGATTTCTAGGACAGATGTTATAAGGTTCAAAATATCAGCAGGGTAATAACAGCAGTAGGCAACATCAGTGGTAGGTTTTTAGAAATGGGGCAATTGCAGCCAACACCAACAAATAGACAGCAAGGCATATTCATCATCATCATGTAATCATCCAAACAACAGCAATCAAATAGCATGGTGCTCAACATGGTATCACCAACATCAAAACAAAGTGACTTGACCCAACATACAATACATTATTCAGCAACAAATAATCAACCAACAAGTATAATTCCTGGACAGTTTAAGGTTTAAGAACAAACTGCAGCAGGGTACATTCATGTTGTCACCAACATTAGAACAAAATAACTTGACCAAACATACATCAGCATGGTATTAGCAAGCAGTCAACATAAATCATATGGTTTTTCTGGGAAAATATATTAGTTTTCATGAACAGCAGCAACAACATCATTCTGAGCTCGTAAATTCGAGATGCTCAGAAAACAAAATCACACATACTAACATCATCATTAAACATCCATCAACACAAATCCAGCAATGGTTTTCAGTATATCACACTATAGAGTGATATTCGAGCAAAGAAACAATGGTGTACAAAACTTCAGGTCAGCATATCTTCAAACACACACAACCATTTGCCACGATTCCAGTTGTAATAACACTAGCATACCATGTTCTATCCTAAACCTAGCATGATTTGGTGAAAGGAAAGGGTCAATTACTTACTTGATTTTGAAGTCAAGTGAGATGCAGTGCTGGTTTTGATGTTGCAGCCCGATACAGATGTCCACAATGCCTTGCAATGATGGAAGCTTGAGGTCTTTTGGCTCAATGGTGTATGGAAAACCTCACAGCTCTAACTGCCATTTGAGATGCTTTGGAAAACAGGAAATGATGAAGGCTAGACAGATGATATTTGATGGTTCAAGAGAGCTCACCAAGGTGTTTTTGTGGAGAAACAATGAAGGGGATTCCAGGGTTTTTGAGTGTTTTAGCAGGATTTTGCTATTTGGTGAAAAATCAATTGAAAGCAAAAGGAGGAATTTGGTCGTGTGGCTGCTGAGTCTACTTGCTAGGGTTCTGCAAATGGGCAGAAAATTGGCTTTATATCACTTGTTTAACATCACTTAATCAAATGGTAAGTTGGTTTTGTGTGTAATGATGCATTTTGCAAATTGCTAAGTGTGAGCAAATGGAAGTGGAGGTGTGTTTGTCTGCACAAATTTGGGCCTGAGCATGCTGCAAATGGCCAGCACAAATGCTGTCTTTGGTCTGCTAAAGGAATGCTGTACTTGCTTTTGCTCTTTTCCAACCAATTGCTAAAATTGCCAAGATTGTACTATGGTTCAAAATGGTGGTAAAATGGTGATGTGATGATGGTTTTGGACTTTGAGCAAATTACAAATAATATATGAAACATTTCCCAATTGGCAAAAATGAGAAAAAAGTCCTAAATCAAAAAGTCAACTATGAGTCAAACCTTGATTTTTAAAGGAATAGGTCCAAAAATGCCATTTTGATTGGCAAGGTTTTAGGTCATGAAATTTATATTTTTGGAAAGAGGATGAAAAATGTGGTTTGTAGGAAAAAACCCCACCAAATTTGGCCTTATGGTTTGGGAGATATGCTCAGTTGAAGTTCACAAATTGATGAAAATGATTTGATCATATCTTGACAACCACACATGGGATTTGAGAGTTCTTGGACTTTTTGAAAATGGGAGAACAAGATCTTCAACTTTCATGTTGGGCAAAAATTCATTTGGAGCTTGTATCATGATGCAAGTTGAGGATCAAGAAGTTTCTATTTTTGGCAGTTGAAATTACAGGTCCAGTTTCTATTTCTGGAAAATTTTCTGATTGACTTGATTTTCTTCCATGATGTTGATTCCCATGACATATGAGACCTACTAAGACATGAATAAGCTCCTTCAAACCAATTCCATCCATCAAATCCAAAGAATCAACCACAGTTGACCAACTTTGACTTTCTAGGGTTTTTGACTGTCTATGCATGAACTGATGAATTCCAAACCCTAGTTCCTTGAAATCTTGACTTCAAAAGATGTCCCAAGACATATGAACTCTTGATTATTGACCATGGTGCCCAAATTCCACAAGAATGGCCACCATCCACTGCTTTGATTGACTGTTGACTATCTAGGGTTTCTGACCTGGCTTTGCATTGATTGATAACATCTGAGCCTTCCACCTTTGACTTGAACACTTCAAATGATACTCCAAGACATGTGAACTTGTTGGACGAACCCTAGGGCCTTGATTCCTTGAGAAACACCTTTGCTTGATTGGTGGACTGATCTCCTGATCAGTTTGACCTAATTCTTGCTTGTTTGCTCTTGAGGCAACTGGGGACAATGCAAATGCTATGCAATGTATCATGATATGTTATGACCTAATATGAAATGGTATGTACAATGATAGGTGCAAATTTGAGGTGCTACAGCTGCCCCTATTCAATCAGCTGGGAACCCGAACGGATGATAGCAACGGCTGTCAGACTTTCAGGGTAAACAGGGATTGAATACAAAAGAACCGTAGAAATTTGCACCGACTGGATAAGATACATGTGAACCACGTCATTTACCGATGACAAACTGCAAGACAGCTTCAGAAAAGCAAAACCATTTACCGATGGTTGAAGAAACTGGAACCTTGATATTTACCGATATCAACTTCAGCCCGACCATTTACCGATGGCTGCTGGGGAACAAACTTCTGAAAAGAGCAAACCATTTACCGATGGTTAAAACTGGGACCTTGATATTTACCGATATCAACTTCAGCACGACCATTTACCGATGGCTGCTGGGAAACAGATGATGTAGAGAGGAAGCAAGACCATTTACCGATGGTGGCTTCAAAGCAAACTTGACATTTACCGATGTCAACTTAGCAAGACCATTTACCGATGGCTGCTGCAACTGGGAACTCGATATTTACCGATATCGAAAAAGCTGGGCCATTTACCGATGGCATCTCCGCTTGGGGAGGAACAAAAATCTTTGTGGTGATACCAGACAAGACGTTTACCGACGACCTCTGGGGATCTCGATTTTATTAACAAGAGAACAAAGAAATGACCAGACATTTACCGATGACTGGGTGAGACACGATGTTTACCGACATCGAAAGATGATGTTTACCGACATCCAAAAGAATGACCAGACATTTACCGATGACTGGGGTGAGACACGATGTTTACCGACATTGAAAGATGATGTTTACCGACATCAAAAGAAATGACCAGACATTTACCGATGACTGGGATGAGAAATTTATTGGTGAGACAGACAAATATTTGCAACTGAAAAACAGATAGGACATTTACAGATGACTCTACTGGGAATTTTTGTTGGGGATTATCAGACATTTACCGATGACTGAGGGAAAGATTCGATGTTTACCGACACCGAAGCAATGGTGTTTACCGACACCAAAAAAAATGACCAGACATTTACCGATGACTGGGTGAGACTCGATGTTTACCGACACCGAAACAATGGCGTTTACCGACACCAAAAAAGACGACCAGACATTTACCGATGACTGGGTGGAACTCGATGTTTACCGACACCGAAACAATGGCGTTTACCGACACCAAAAAACACGACCAGACATTTACCGATGACTGGGTGGAACTCGATGTTTACCGACATCGAAACAATGGTGTTTACCGACACCAAAAAGAATGAGAAACACACGCGGGTGCTGATATGATACTTACTGGTATCACAAAGAACGATATCTGGGATATGTTGAAGCAAGGCTGATCACTTGCTGGGAGTCTCACTGGGGAGAAACAAACTTCTGTCACTATCGGGTGAGGAAATAAACCTCTGTCACCATCGGGTGAGGGAAATAAACCTCCGTCACCATCGGGTGAGGGAAATAAACCTCCGTCACCATCGGGTGAGGGAAATAAACCTCCGTGGGGATAATCAATTCCGAATTCTGTCGAAGCAACTGTAGCAGACTGGTGCTGATTTTGAACAAAATGATCCGCTTCTGCCGGGGGTGCGGTCTGATGTGGTATCGAACACATGAATGCATATGTTTGAATTTTTCTATGGCGTAATGCTCCATATGGGATGGAAATGCTACGCAATTTTGAGGATGCAATGATTACTATATGCAATGTAATATGATAAGAACTCTGCGGGGAGAGATACACAGGACGACTGTGCTAAGGAATCTTCAAGATGAATCCACTGGGGGAACAACACGACTGCTGGGGAGCTGACAGTATAAATCCACTAGGGGAAGACACAGCAACACGCTGGGGAGCAATAAAGCAACTCTGTTGGGAAAAAATGAATCAACTCTGCTAGGGGAAAGCAAAGGGAAACCTGCCGGGGATAGCCCAATCAATCCATGAAAAATTCCGCTCGGGGAAATAAAAAAAGAAATCCGCTGGGGAAGCTAAAACATACGACTCTTTGGGGATGAGGCTTCATGCAAACCTCAGATAAAACAGACTGCTTTGGGGAATAACTGCTACTCCGCCGGGGACGACCCGCAATATTCACAAGTAGGAATCCACTCAGCTGGGGATGCGGATATCGATCTGCCACGATAACTCACCCAATCCTCTGGTGGGATAAACTCTGTTGGAGAGAAAACTGCTTCGCTGGGGAAGGCTTAAACAATCCAAAGTTAGGAGAATGATTCTGTCTGGGGAAAGCACTGCTGGAGAGTGCTCACAGGCGACGACCTTACCGGGGAGAATACTCACAGGTGACGACCTGCGAATCGGAACGACAGATGCCCCAGGGAGTACATGGACAAGATACGCTCAAGTGTCCTCAACATTCAAAATGATTTTCAAATGTTTTAATCTTTCTGCACGTCATTGTTTAGCCTTCATGTTTTTATATGCAATGTTTATCAAAAAATCGGACGTTTTTGCAAACAAAACAGTAAAAGTAAAAACAAAGGCAATTTATCTGAATAACGACTTTTATTGATTGAAAGTGTGCCTGAAAAGGCAAATACATTGAGAAGCAATTCCTAGAAAGAGGTAATTGCGCACAAAAGGAAAATAAACTATCCTAATGGCAATGTGAACACGGCATCCACTGTTTCCCAACTCTGTTATAACTCATAGATCCTCAGTTTCCTCCCAATTCCTTGCTTTCTGAGAAGAATGACTGGACCGATCACATCTTTGGAGATGGCAGCTGACGAAGCATGACGAAGTACAGATGACTCAGACTGTAGTCTTCGCTTTAATCCCTCTTTTGGCTGGATCGCCCTTTCGGGTTTTCAATCCACCGGGATACCCATTTTTGCCTAAGCCGCCCTTGCGGGTTTTCGACTTACCGGGTGTACGTTTTTCATTTTTATCCCTAACTTTTGCCCGAACCTTTTCTTTCTGTTTTTTTTGGTTCGCCGGGATGCCCATTTTTGCCTGGACTATTTTGTTCTTTTTGTCCAGCGGGTCAATTTACGCGAAGTATTTTTTGACTACGTCTGAGTTGACAGGGGAAGGAAAGTCTTCACCGTCCATAGTTGTAAGCATCAAGGCTCCACCGGAGAAGACCTTCTTCACAACATATGGACCTTCATAGTTAGGAGTCCACTTGCCCCTGTTATCTGTACCGGGAGGAAGGATCCTCTTCAAAACTAGATCGCCAGTTTGAAATGTCCGAGGACGCACTTTCTGATCAAAGGCTCGCTTCATCCTTCTCTGATACAACTGCCCATGGCAAACAGCTGCTAACCGTCTCTCTTCGATAAGGCTTAACTCATTAAACCTTGTACGAATCCACTCGGCTTCGTCCAGCTTGACATCCAATAATACCCTCAGAGAAGGGATCTCCACTTCAACTGGTAGGACTGCTTCCATACCATACACAAGGGAGTAGGGGGTTGCCCCGGTCGACGTACGTACTGAGGTACGGTATCCATGCAAAGCGAAAGGCAACATCTCGTGCCAATCTTTGTACGTAACGACCATCTTCTGCACAATCTTCTTGATATTCTTGTTAGCTGCCTCTACAGCACCATTCATCTTCGGTCTGTAAGGAGAAGAGTTGTGATGTTCAATCTTGAAATCTCTGCACAAGTCTTTCATCATCTTGTTATTGAGATTCGAACCATTGTCAGTGATGATTCTCTCGGGAACTCCATAACGACAGATGATTTCCTTCTTGATGAACCGGGCAACCACTTGTTTGGTGACGTTGGCATAGGAAGCTGCTTCCACCCATTTGGTGAAGTAATCAATCGCAACCAAGATGAAGCGATGTCCATTAGAAGCAGTTGGCTCTATCCTCCCAATCATGTCAATGCCCCACATGGCGAACGGCCAAGGCGAGTTCATGACATTCAACGGGCTTGGTGGTACATGCACCTTATCAGCATAGATTTGACACTTATGGCATTTCCGAGCATATTTGAAGCAATCGGATTCCATAGTCATCCAGTAATATCCGGCTCTCAGCAATTTCTTCGACATTGCATGACCACCAGCGTGGGTACCAAACGAACCCTCGTGCACTTCTTGCATTAACATGTCTGCTTCGTGTCTATCCACGCATCTGAGCAAGACCATGTCAAAGTTCCGCTTGTATAGCACATCATCCTGATTCAGATAAAAGCTTCCAGCTAGCCTTCTCAGGGTCTTCTTATCGTTCTTCGACGCACCCTCAGGATACTCTTGAGTCTTGAGGAAGTTCTTGATGTCATAATACCACGGCTTATCATCAATAGCATTAACAGACTCGGCTGCAAACACATATGCAGGCCTCTCGAGTCGATTCACAGCAACATGTGGCACATGATTCCACCAATGAACCTTTATCATAGAGGATAAAGTAGCCAAGGCATCAGCCATCTGATTCTCGTCCCGGGGGACATGATACAACTTTACCTTCTTGAAGAACGTCAGTATTCTTCTGGTGTAATCTCTATACGGAATCAGATGTGGCTGGTTTGTATTCCAATCTCCATTGACCTGATTGATCACCAGAGCAGAATCTCCGAATATGTCGAGTGTTTTGATCCTCAGATCAATGGCTTCTTCTATCCCCATGATACAAGCCTCGTACTCAGCTTCATTGTTGGTGACGTCGAATGTCAATCTGGC
Source organism: Lathyrus oleraceus (assembly GCF_024323335.1). Classification (NCBI taxonomy): domain Eukaryota; kingdom Viridiplantae; phylum Streptophyta; class Magnoliopsida; order Fabales; family Fabaceae; genus Lathyrus; species Lathyrus oleraceus. The sequence continues at coordinate 207,395,181 of NC_066583.1, forward strand.
AGAAAAAGGTATATGAGCACCTTTGGGATTGATCAGCACTGCGCCAACACCATTACCGTTCATATTCACGGCCCCATCAAACATCAGTGTCCACTTGTCATCAGGATCCGGTCCTTCCTCGACAAGCGGCTCTTCACAGTCTTTCGCCTTCAGATACATGATGTCTTCATCAGGGAATTCAAACATCATAGGCTGATAGTCGTCGATCGGTTGTTCGGCGAGATAGTCTGACAGAATACTACCCTTGATGGCCTTCTGCGACGTGTACTGAATGTCGTACTCGGTTAAGATCATTTGCCAACGGGCAACACGTCCAGTGAGAGCTGGCTTCTCAAAGATGTATTTGACTGGATCCATCCTAGAAATCAACAGAGTAGTATGGTTCAACATATACTGCCTTAGTCGGCGAGCAGCCCAGGCCAAAGCACAGCAAGTTTTCTCGAGCAGTGAATATCTTGTTTCACAGTCGGTAAACTTTTTGCTCAGGTAGTATATGGCATGCTCTTTTCGACCAGACTCGTCATGCTGACCCAATACACACCCCATCGAAGTCTCGGTGACTGATAGGTACATGATCAGTGGTCTCCCAGGAACTGGAGGAATCAGGATTGGAGGGTTTTGCAAGTATTCTTTGATTTTGTCAAAAGCTTCCTGACAGTCATCATTCCATTTGATCGCCTGATTTTTTCTGAGTAGTTTGAAAATTGGTTCACATGTGGCAGTTAGATGAGATATGAACCTTGCAATGTAGTTCAACCTCCCTAAAAACCCACGGACTTGCTTTTCCGTCTTCGGTTCAGGCATCTCTTGAATAGCTTTGACTTTAGCTGGATCAACCTCAATCCCTTTCTCACTGACAACGAAGCCTAAGAGCTTCCCGGATCTCACTCCAAACGTGCACTTGTTCGGATTCAGCCTCAGTTTGAACTTGACCAGTCTGTCAAACAACTTCTGCAGATTAACCAGGTGCTCCTCTTCCGTCTGCGACTTCGCAATCATATCATCCACGTACACTTCGATTTCGTTGTGCATCATGTCATGAAAGAGAGTCGTCATTGCCCTCTGATAGGTAGCACCGGCATTCTTCAGCCCAAATGGCATCACTTTGTAGCAGAACGTGCCCCAAGGTGTAATGAATGTCGTCTTTTCCATGTCCTCTGGCGCCATCTTGATCTGGTTGTAGCCTGAGAAACCGTCCATGAAAGAGAATACCGAGGATTGAGCCGTATTATCCACCAATACATCGATGTGAGGTAATGGGAAATCATCTTTCGGACTCGCCCTATTCAGATCTCGGTAATCGACACACATCCTGACTTTGCCATCCTTCTTCGGCACGGGAACAATGTTGGCAACCCACGGCGGGTAACTTGTGACAGCCAGGAAACCTGCATCCCACTGCTTCTGAACCTCTTCTTTAATCTTGACAGCCATATCAGGACTAGTTCTGCGAAGCTTCTGCTTGACCGACGGACACTCTTCCCTAAGAGGTAACCGATGCACCACGATGTCTGTATCCAACCCAGGCATATCTTGGTATGACCAGGCGAATATTTCCACATATTCTTTCAGCATCTCGATTAGCCTCCTCTTGACAGAGTCTTCTAAAGCAGCCCCAATCTTGATCTCTCTTCTGGCGTCTTCGGTACCTAGATTGACAATTTCCAACTCTTCCTGGTGAGGTTGGATGACCCTTTCCTCTTGCTTCAGTAGTCTGACCAATTCTGCAGGGAGTTCACTGTCTTCCTCACTCTCCTCTTCAGCTTGGTAGATGGGATTGTTGAAATCATACTGAGCCATAACAGAGTCGTTCACAGTGGGTGCCAAAAGATCACTTCTGCATGTTTAATGTTTTGTTTTTAGAAAAAAGATTTCAATAAAGTCACAAAAAACAAAAACATTGCCATTTTTATATTTTGAAAAAGTGGAAAAACAGAAAATAGAAAGACAAAGATCTCAAAATTTGATTGAAAAAACGTCCTTTATTTATAAACATTGCGAACATGATGTGGCCCTACAATGAACCACTACGCCCTGGGCGGAACGTAGGGTTTTCATGCAAAATGAAAAAACAAAAGAAAATTACTCTGTCAGTAGAGTAACTTGGACCACATCTTCTGCTGTCCAATTGTTGATAACCTCGCCTGGTGCACAAGGGCGGACCCAGACATCCAAATCATGATCACTGTCTTCACCATCAGTAGCAAAGACGTCCCCATGGTTCATCAGCCCAGCGCTGGTGAAGGTGCTCGGACCTGCTTGTACACTCTGCTCTGCTGCGAGAGGCTCGTACCCAATGCCGAACTTGTCTTCTTTAACCGGCAAGTCAACCATCTTGCCCCAGCCTTCTGCTCTACCGGAGTCAACAACCTCCTTGGCTTGCTTGTACGATGAAATTGAAGCGCCCGGCTTCCTCTGCTCTGCACAAGCTACACCTTCCAATGCCACAGTCTCAAATGCCTGGCACAGGGTTTCATGGATCTCGCCATCCACCTCAACATATTTGAATGAGGAGAGATGACTCACCAGAATCTCCTCTTCACCACAGACGGTCACGATCTGACCGTTCCAGACATATTTGAGTTTCTGATGGAGAGTTGACGAGACTGCTCCAGCGGCGTGTATCCAAGGACGCCCCAACAAACAGCTGTAAGCAGGCTGAATGTCCATCACATAAAACACGATGTCGAAGACTTCTGGACCTATCTTCACTGGCAAGGTGACTTCACCAAACACAGAACGTTTGGATCCGTCGAATGCACGCACGATCAGGTCACTGGGAGTGAGCACGACTCCCTCGACATCTATCTTCTTCAGTATCTGCTTTGGAAGGACATTCAGGGACGACCCGGTGTCCACTAGCACGTGAGATAATACTGCGCCCTTGCACTCCATAGTGATGTGCAAGGCCTTGTTGTGATTACGACCCTCAGGCGTTAGGTCTAGGTCAGTGAAACCTACACCATGCCTGGTACTCACATTTGCTAGTACACCCTCCAGCTGGTTGACGGATATCTCTTGCGGGACGTATGCCATGTTCAACATCTTCAACAGAGCGTCCCGATGTGCCTCAGAACACATCAGCAAGGAGAGTATCGAGATTTTTGACGGAGTTTGGTTGAGCTGATCCACAATTTTGTAGTCACTCTTTTTGATGATCTTCATGAACTCCTCAACATCTTTCTGAAAAGAACCCTCAGCCTCCTTCTGAGCCGGTTCTTCGTCAACCACTGCCTGTTTGCCCTTAGCTCTTGCGGATGACTCAGCAGCAGCATCCCTCACAGGCTGAGGCGCAAACAGTCGTCCACTCCTTGTGAAGCCTCCCTGTCCTCCAACATTGTCCACCACCGGACTTGCAACAGCAGGGATCCTCACAGGAGCACTGATAGTGACTGGTGCTGGGTTAACTGGCCTTGTCTGGTTACCAGCCCTCCTATCTCGGCGATAGGCATTGTCATAACTCCACGGAACAGCTCTACTATTTCCAACTTGTCCTCTGCCGGACGCCACAATAGTAGCAGGTGCTCTGATGGTTACCGGAGCAGAAATGGTAACCGGAGTATTGCTGGTGGTGGGTGTACTGACAGCCCCACGTCCTCTTCCTTCAGCCGGCTTATAAAAAATGGTGACAGTAGACACTGCCCCATTATCTCTGGTAGCACGGCTAAACTGTAGACAGCCTTCGTCCATTAACCTCTGAATACCAGTCTTCAACTGGTCACAACCGTCCATGGCCTCTGAACAGCCCAAACAATCTTCTGAACAACCTGGGTCAACACCCCCCTTTAGCAATCGGTCCTTGACAATCAGTAAGGAAGTCTGGACATCTTCAACATTCACAACCAGATCTTCAGCCTCTCCATCTTCAATGTTATTAACCCTATGCCCCCCATGTTGTGGCATAGGATTGTTCACGACATTCGGAACCGGAGAGAAGTTGATTGTCTTGGAATCAATCAAGTCCTGAACCTTGTGCTGAAACGCCCGGCATCTTTCAGTATGGTGGCCTGGTGCCCCAGAGTGAAAGTCACATCTTACATTGGCATCATAGTCGGGTGGCAGCACGGTAGGAGTAGCCATTGTACGCAACTCTACAAACCCTAACCGGAGTAGCTCGGGTAGTAGTTCTGCGTACGACATAGGCAGAGGGTCAAATCTCCTATCAGGATTCAATCTCTGTCTCTGCTGAAAAGGACGTTGCTGTTGTTGTTGCTGTGGTTGAGGTCGTTGCGGTTGTTGTTGCTGAACCCTTTGTTGTTGTGGACGCGGTTGAGGCGCAGGAATGGTCACTGCGGCGATTGGACGATACTGGTCCCTGTTGTTGGCTCTGTAAGCACTCCCTCTGTGCTGTACAGCATTGGTTTCTCCTTCTCTACGGCGAGGTGCCCCAGAGAAGGGTTTCTTGGATGACGATGAGGAACCAGTATCGTGGATCCTCCCAGCTTTGATCAAGCTCTCAGTTCTTTCGCCGCAGATAACGACGTCAGAAAAGCTTCCGAATGGGCAACTTCCCATCCGGTCCATATAGACACCTTGTAGAGTGCTAATGAACATGTCAGTCAACTCCCTTTCCAGCATAGGGGGTTGAACTCTCGCAGCTAGTTCGCGCCATCTCTGGGCGTACTCTTTGAAACTTTCATTGTTCTTCTGACATAAGCTTTGTAACTGAGTTCTAGTTGGAGCCATGTCCATATTGTGCTTATACTGCCTGAGGAACGCCTCACCCAGGTCTCTCCAGCACCGAATTGAATCCCGCTTCAATTCCATATACCAGTCCAAGGATGCCCCAGATAGACTATCCTGGAAGAAATACATCCACATTTTCTCATCGTCAGTGTATGCGGATATCTTTCGGTAATATGCCTGCACGTGGGTGCGAGGGCAAGAGGTACCATTGTATTTGTCGAATGACGGCGCCTTGAATTTGTGCGGGATTCTGAGTCCTTCAACCAATCCCATGTTGGTAACGTCAAAACCGAGAGAGTTTTGACATTCCATTGCTCTGATTTTTTCAGCAAGGGCCTCAACTTTGCGATCTCTCGCATCATTTCTACCCAAGATATTGTCGTCTTCGCTGAGCATAGTGAATAAATCCTCTTGTCTGTCAACAATTGGAATTCTGTTACGGACCGGAGCATGGATGACTCTGGGACTAACAACATCCGGAGCAATCGGTTGACCGTCGACTCGGATACCCCTCAACTCTTCACCCACAGCATAGTTGTTGACGGGAATAGCAGCGGCAGGGACCTCAGGAACTGGGTTTCCTTCTTGCAGAGGCTGGTTGGGCGGTGGCAATGTAGCTTCTTGCCTCTGGACCATTGCTCGGAGCTCTTCTTGGCCTTGCGCGACCCCTTGCATCATGTGGATGAATTGGGCCATGCTTGCCCTCATTTCTGCCAACTCGGCTTGTACTTGATCCATGTTGCGTTGATGGTTGAGCCTCGTTGAGTAGCGGTGCGGCCTTTGGTCAGCTATCCTGTCTGGACACAGGAATCAAAGTGAGAAGATGGCCTGAGAACACCTGTTATGCAAATGAGATGAGTATGATGCATGCAATGCTTGTGCAAATGCTTTGTTTTCAAGGAACCCTTAGGGTATTGTTTGCAATATTTTGGATATTTAGACATTTTTGTTTGCTCACGGAAATATTTCATTCAATATATTTGAGACAAAGAAATACAGCATTTTTGATTCATTACAAAGAGAAGAGGTAAATGACATCCTATGGATCCCTAGAAGCTCGGGATGCTGGAAGACGGGAAGTGCACAACTTCTTGATCTCCCTCTCATAGGCAGCCTCCATGTCGGCTTTCTCTTTGGCAAGTCGATCATACTTCCTCTTCCAGAATTTGGATGACTGAGGAAGCAGAGAAGTCCAAGTGTCGTTCGGATCGTCGATCACTCGGTGCTCGAGAAATTCAATCATAGCATCCTTCTCCTTGAGCTGCTGCAGCAATTCCTCCCTCTCACGGATCCAGGCACGCGAAAGGTCCTCCTCTCTCAACTCCTCTACACGTTGGGTAGGGAGGGTTGAAGGCCCAGCCACATCCAACAGTGCAGGTCCTGGATGATCGTACGGCATCAGGTAGGTTGCAGCTCTCTGTCTGACCCAAGAAGTATAGGGCTCCAAAGCAATGCAGTTCTTTGGACCCAATTCATTCCTACTTTTCTTGTGAATACTGCGCCAAGCACGGACAAATCTGGCTTTCAGGCCTTGGGGATCTTTACCCTCCTGAAAGAACGCGCCTTCTAACAGAATGTTATTAGGTTTATCCTTCAGGGGGAACCCAAGCTGACGTCGTGCAAGAATAGGATTGTAAGTAATCCCACCACATGTACCAAGAAGAGGCACATTAGGGAATTCCCCACAATAGTCGATGATCTGAACGGTATCGTACACGCGATCATACCAGGTGATATCATCATTGGTGAGAGACATGAGTCTCTGAGACCACCGTAGACATCCCTTATTCTCCTTGAAAGCGACTGTCTGCGGCAAGTGCGAAATAAACCACTTGTACAGCAGGGGTAAACAGCAGACAATGACTCCTCCATTCTTCATATTCCTCAGATGCATGGAGACATATGCATCACCCAACAAGGTCGGAACCGGATTAAGGACTGAAAAGATCCTAATGGCGTTCATGTCGACGAACTTGTCAAAGTTGGGAAACAGCACCAACCCATAGATGAGTAGCACAAACAGAGCCTCAAAGGCGTCCTCACTCATGGCCTTCCCATAAAAAGTAGCTTGGGAAATGAGGAACTCGGAAGGAAAACCCTGAATTCCGCCTTTGGTAGTCAGGTTAGTTCCAATCAGCTCTTCATCTATGTGCAACAGACTAGCAATCTCTCGAGCAGATGGAATACTCTCTAGGCCACTGAACGGCACTTGATCCAGAATCGGAATCCCAATGAGATGAGAGTATTCTTCCAAAGTCGGCAGTAGCTGGAAGTCTGGGAATAGGAAGCAACGATGCAACGGATCGTAGAACTGAGCAAGAGTGCTCATCAACCCTTCGTCAACCTGAGTGGTGAGCAGAGGCAGAAGCTTCCCATAGCGAGCTTTGAAACCCAAAGGATCTAATACATATGATGTCAGATTCCTTAACCCTTTTACATCAGGCTGCTTGAAGCTGTATTTCTTTGTATGTCTTTTTGGTCTTTCCATTGTCTGAAAAATTTGCAAATAAACCCTTTAAGTTCCTTGAACATTTTCTTTTTCTGATGATGACATGTATGCGGATGAGTGCATGAATGTATGAATGCAACAAACACACTCAAGAATCAAGCAAGTCACACCAAACAAAGGTCGTGGGAAAGCTCTATGTATCCCTAATATCAATCATCCATTTTGGTGGATTTAGGTTTTCACCTTATCGACACCCAAGTTCCATTGATATTAACGGTACATGAACCGGTTCAAACATCCCTAATATCAACCAGCCGCTTTGGTGGATTTTAGGTTTTGCACCCGATCCGGGATCCATTGATATTAACGGTGTTTGAACGACTCAACCACGAATCAAGGGTTTGTTGAGAGTCACGAGCATGGGGTCTCGGTTAAGAACCACCCAAAAGGAGTGTACTAGGGTTTAAACCTGCCAGACATGTTCTATCAGAAGTTCCCATAATCATCGTTCCATCTTTCGAATATTATCGGAGGAACGAATACTCGTATTCCAAGAATATTCTCAAGAGAAACTCTTATGAGTGTAGTATCGCGTGACAATCGTATCAGAACTGACATCTGAACGACCTCCGCACTACGGTCCTAAAAATAGGCCAAGATGGGTTTGGTAAACTAAGGTCCTTGGCTTCTGCGGCACATGATTGAAAGAATAATGCCTAACCACAAATGACTTGTGTGACATTATTAGTTCAACATGACCTCCACCAAGTGAATGGGCTCGCAAGTCAACTGGCTAAGGAATACTCCACACCAGTCGACAAGACTATGCCATTCTCCTATCCTAGAGTGCACTCGAGTTCGGGTATAGAACTCATCTCACAGACCACCGAAGCAAACAGCAATGTATATCAAGCAATTCACACATTACAATCAATACAGTGATCCCAAATGGTACAAGAATAAATCAAATAACAAATAACAATATATCACAACAAAGGTGAAAAGTAGGCACTACCGCCAAGGAAACTAGTTATCTCCCCAGCAGAGTCGCCACTTTTCTGTAGCGGTGTATTCGTCGCCATATGATTTATCGATTAAACCATAAGCAAAGCAATACAATGAAGTTTCGAGTCGCCACCGCACTTTTATTTATCCAAAGGATTGGCTAAAAAGCGAACAAAAGCCTAAGAAGTTTTACACGTAGAAAACTAATAAAAGATCAGAGATTCCGGGTAAGGGGTAAGTTACGTAATGGGAAGGTGTTAGGCACCCACTACGTCCTAGGTACTCCTAGGGAGCCCTTTTCACACTTGTTATGCTAAATTGTTATTTGTTAAGACATATGCATTGTGCAAACATGAGTGAGATGATGAGGAAAGAATGTACAAGTTTTATTGGGTTTGAGCGGATGAACCCGCTGCCTACGTACCTTCCATCAAAGGTAAGGATCAAAACACCGTAGTTCGGCTAAAAGATTTCCAAAAGTGAGTTGGATTCAATTTTAAACAATAGCACTGAGGCTTTTCATTATCAATGGGAGAACACTCGACCAAAACCAACATCCACCATGCGAGGATAGCTTCGACGTACGAGAGGGGTTAACCCTATTTTCAGTACGGAAGTCTTACTGTCGACTCACTAAAGATAAGGTGAGGTTTACATCAACCACAATGATAATTGAAACCTACGGCTAATGCATGAAAAGATTAATGGACATGGCCAAAACAAGTGAATGAGTGAAGTTAATTGATTGTGATTATGAAAGTGAAGTCAAAGTATGATTAAGATTAATTCAAAAGAAGTATTATGAAATGGAGTTTGAAAAAAGTCAAGGACTTGAGTCCAGGTTTTTAGTTTGAAAACATGAAGAAGTTTGCACAGTGTCTAAGTCAAGTTTAAGATCGAAGTGTGAAAAGGTTCTAGGACACAATGAGGATGAATGAGTGAGGATGGAAAGTAAAGCTTCTTAGGAGGTTCACTTCTTGAGATCATATAGAGGATGATTCAAGGGTGTCCTTTGGAATGAGCAATAAGTAATAAAGCAAACAAACAAATGATACCGGATGCCAATCACTGGTCTTATACCAATCTCCTAAAAAATGGAATGGGATGTCAGAAGCCACTCAATGGTCTTACACTAATCTCCTCAAAAGAAAACAAGGATGAAATATGGAAGTCAACTGCCAGCTTGTGGGACTTAGGTTAACCCCCCACATGATCATAGGAAAGCAAATGCCAACTTGTGGGACTTATAATTGCATCCTCTCATAAACAGATAAAATAAAACAGTAGATGTCAGATGCCAACTTGTGGGACTTACTCTAACACACAGTATGATCCTAAGAAAACAACTGCCAACTTGTGGGACTTACAATTGTATCCTCACATACAAAGAAACAAGGCAACAAAGCAAAAGTAAGATGAGTGGCCAATGTGATGGTCTTATACTCACTTCCATATCATAGGAACAAATGCCAACTTGTGGGACTTACAATTGTCCTCAATGGGTAAACAACAATAATGATGTCAAACAGACAAAAGAGATGCTCATGCATTAATGGTAATTGATGATGATAAATGCATAACATACAGGCAAGCAAGTGCATATGAAGCAAACAATCAGTCAATGAATAGCAAACAACACACTCTATAGCCAAACAATTGGGGGCTCACACAAGAGGGTTTGACTTTGAAAGTCCACTGTAATGGGTGAAGGTCGCTCTTAACCTGGCCATTGAGGGGCTCAGGTGAAGCAGATGAATAGGAGATGAGGGGTGTGCCTCATTGCTTCTATCTCAAATCAGAGAGAGCATCAAAGAAAGTGTGGGAGTTCAGAAAGTAGGAACTCTCTCCACATTATTGACTCGATTAGATCTTGGGTATTTATCTCAATGCTTCAACCAGATACTGGGAGCAAAGAGAGGACACACTGAATAGTGGGGGATAGATTGCTTATCCCTACCTTCCACCAATTGCCTTACTTGAAGGTCTTTTCCTGCTGAGGACAAATATAAACAAACACAGGCATTGCCTCTTAAGGAGGACTTCAGACAGTTTGCCCGGTCAAATAACAGACCGGGTCTCCAGACTACATGAAGAAGGAGTATTTATACCTCAAAGCAAATGCTAAATAGCAAAGCAAGCAATCAAGTTCAAAGAACTTAGGCAACTAAAGTACCTGAAAAAAGTCAAACTTATTAGTAAACAAGTCAACAGTTCAAAGTAAAAGGAAATGAACCAATGGTCACACAGAGGGGCCAATTGTGCAAGGCACAAAGACTCAAGTATGAGTCACCTACAAAACAAATGGTTAGCACATCATAAACAAACCAACTCAATCAAAATTGAAAGGTCTTTGGGGCATTGGTGCTCAACCTGAAACAAACAGCTCAGTTGTAAGCTTACAAGACCACTAGGACTAGCCTAGGGTCAAAGATGAAAGAAAAAGGCCAAGGCAGCAAGCAATATTCAATCAAAGTCAACATCAATCATGTAAAAAGCAAACACAATTGTATTCAAACTTATATCATGCATCATGGTCATTTCATGTGCAAAAGGATGCAAAGCATGGCAAGAGAAGCATACAAAAGTCAACAGCAAAGACTTCATTCAAAAGTCAACCAAAACATTTTCAAAAATTATGACATAAATCACACTCAATCCTAACATCTAACATGGTATACATGCAAAATTTCATGGCATTTGGATGAGAGGAAGGCAGGCAATTAAAATCATGAAGTCATACAAAGTTCAAGTAAGCATGGTGAAAGTCAACAAGCATGGGTCAACTTCAAAAAATCATATCAATTTGAAAACAGAAGAGAAATGAATGAGATTAACACCAATGCAAAGCTCAAAGAGTCTAGTTTTCACATATGAAATTTCATGGATATACAATATGATTTGAGAATTTCACAAAAGATTTGGCAAGGCATAGCACAAAAAGTTAACAAATGACTAGGTATGGAAGAAAATTCTCAATCAAATGGAAAACAGCAAGATTAATTTCCAAGAAAATTCATACATCAATTAGACATACAAGGGATCATTCATGCAAAATTTGGGGTCAATTGGATGTAGGGAAGCATGTGAACAAAATTTGTGAAGATGCATGTTCATGGTATAGCAACAATTGTAACACATGACTTCAAAAAATCATAACTCCCAATCCACAAATGATAAATGCACAAAGTCTATATGGAGACAAAGGTCAAAGTGTCTAGTTTCATCACAAAAAATTTCAAGCTCATTGGATGCAATATGATAATTTCACAAAGAGAATGGCACAATGTATCATTTTGGCATACATGTCAAGAAAATAATTATCAATAAAATCCAGCCAACCAAAAATTAATTAAAATTCACCATAAAATTCTAGACTCATTTGTGATCATGTGTAAAAAATTTCATAATTTTTGGGTAAAAAAAATGAATGAGAAATTAATTATTTAAGTTGAGTGAAATAATTGGTGAAACATAAACAAAATGCAAGGCAAAGTGGTCAAACCAAAGTCAAAGGCGTGGCAAAGATGTAATTCTGCGCGCCACTAATTGAAACGACATCGTTTCAAGGGCGCCCAGGAAATGTCCTGATTGGCTTGCCCCAATAAAACAGTAAACAAAGCCATAACAACCAATCACCTTTAATTTTTCTGGGCTCTCATGCAGCCTTAGGGTTTGGGCAATGGCATTCAGCATTTGATCAAAAAAACAATTAATGAACAGCAGCATATAATAACCGTTATGCAACAATCACGTAGCCACAAACCACACACAACAACCACGAATCATATGAATTTCTGGGCAGCTTAAAAATAGCAAAACAGCAGGGCATTCATGTTATTATCAACATCATTATTAATTGACATTTCAACAAACAAACAACCAAACAACAGGCAATTAAACATGGTTCACATGGATCTTCCAAACAGCAGCAGGGCATTGCAAACAATCAGCATCAATGTTCAACATTCAATCAACAACTTTCCAAATAGAACAGATCCTACAGTCATGGCCAATAGCATGTCCCTCATACCAATCACCTCATGGACAACAAACCAACAACAATCAACCAAAATAAACATAACAGCAGCAGGGCATTTGCAGCATTAATTTCATGTGTTCATCAATCATCATCAGTTGGAATACCAATAGACAAACAACCAAACAAACAGCATTGTACTGATATAGCAACATCATTCAGCAACACACCAATACAACATTCGAGCAAAATTCTGGACAGGATAAAGTAGTTTGATAGCAGCAAGGTTTGAAAGTCATGTTCATCAAAATCACCATCAATCTATAGCATGGCTGTCAGCATAGCAGTAGCAGGATTTAACTAGCATGGTTCATGGTAAACTTCAAACAAATTCAGCCAACATCTAAGCAAAATCAAACAGCAAATACACAATCAACATAGCATTTGTCAATGTTTACTTATCAAGCAATCAACAGCATTCATGATCTCATGGATTTTAAGCATGGTCCTGAGGTTTAATAGCATACCTTTTCAAACAGCATTATCATAACAACCGTAGGACACTATGCAGTAGGTTCATTAACACACAATCAAACAATAAACCAACACCTATGACCAAATACCACAAACAACAGCATGGATTTTATGAACAAATTTAAAGCTGCAGCAGAGTATATTCATTATTGCTATCACAACAGCATGGCCAAACATCTGTGAGAAAATTCTGGACAAGGTCATCATAACAGCATCATTCATCACTCAACCAAAAATCAAACCAAACATCATTCAAAAGCATGGTATGGGAATGTTCTCATAACAACAGACAACAGCATGTAATACATAACATATGGTTTTCCATGGGCAGCCTTAGGGTTTTCTGTTAAAAAAAACAGCAGCAGGGGATATACTCATGTTCAACTTCAAAACAAACATTCAAATGCCAAAAGCCAAACAGCATGGAAAATCACTGGACAGTTTACGGTTTAACAGCATCCAAGCAAATTTAAACAATAAACAACACAACAACACATAACCTGTTTTAAATCTGCAGCAGGGTTTATGCAGCCATAGCATTCATGTATTCATCACTAATTTGCATTCAAAAACCAATCATGAACAAACAGCATACATCATACTCATGAGATTTCTAGGACAGATGTTATAAGGTTCAAAATATCAGCAGGGTAATAACAGCAGTAGGCAACATCAGTGGTAGGTTTTTAGAAATGGGGCAATTGCAGCCAACACCAACAAATAGACAGCAAGGCATATTCATCATCATCATGTAATCATCCAAACAACAGCAATCAAATAGCATGGTGCTCAACATGGTATCACCAACATCAAAACAAAGTGACTTGACCCAACATACAATACATTATTCAGCAACAAATAATCAACCAACAAGTATAATTCCTGGACAGTTTAAGGTTTAAGAACAAACTGCAGCAGGGTACATTCATGTTGTCACCAACATTAGAACAAAATAACTTGACCAAACATACATCAGCATGGTATTAGCAAGCAGTCAACATAAATCATATGGTTTTTCTGGGAAAATATATTAGTTTTCATGAACAGCAGCAACAACATCATTCTGAGCTCGTAAATTCGAGATGCTCAGAAAACAAAATCACACATACTAACATCATCATTAAACATCCATCAACACAAATCCAGCAATGGTTTTCAGTATATCACACTATAGAGTGATATTCGAGCAAAGAAACAATGGTGTACAAAACTTCAGGTCAGCATATCTTCAAACACACACAACCATTTGCCACGATTCCAGTTGTAATAACACTAGCATACCATGTTCTATCCTAAACCTAGCATGATTTGGTGAAAGGAAAGGGTCAATTACTTACTTGATTTTGAAGTCAAGTGAGATGCAGTGCTGGTTTTGATGTTGCAGCCCGATACAGATGTCCACAATGCCTTGCAATGATGGAAGCTTGAGGTCTTTTGGCTCAATGGTGTATGGAAAACCTCACAGCTCTAACTGCCATTTGAGATGCTTTGGAAAACAGGAAATGATGAAGGCTAGACAGATGATATTTGATGGTTCAAGAGAGCTCACCAAGGTGTTTTTGTGGAGAAACAATGAAGGGGATTCCAGGGTTTTTGAGTGTTTTAGCAGGATTTTGCTATTTGGTGAAAAATCAATTGAAAGCAAAAGGAGGAATTTGGTCGTGTGGCTGCTGAGTCTACTTGCTAGGGTTCTGCAAATGGGCAGAAAATTGGCTTTATATCACTTGTTTAACATCACTTAATCAAATGGTAAGTTGGTTTTGTGTGTAATGATGCATTTTGCAAATTGCTAAGTGTGAGCAAATGGAAGTGGAGGTGTGTTTGTCTGCACAAATTTGGGCCTGAGCATGCTGCAAATGGCCAGCACAAATGCTGTCTTTGGTCTGCTAAAGGAATGCTGTACTTGCTTTTGCTCTTTTCCAACCAATTGCTAAAATTGCCAAGATTGTACTATGGTTCAAAATGGTGGTAAAATGGTGATGTGATGATGGTTTTGGACTTTGAGCAAATTACAAATAATATATGAAACATTTCCCAATTGGCAAAAATGAGAAAAAAGTCCTAAATCAAAAAGTCAACTATGAGTCAAACCTTGATTTTTAAAGGAATAGGTCCAAAAATGCCATTTTGATTGGCAAGGTTTTAGGTCATGAAATTTATATTTTTGGAAAGAGGATGAAAAATGTGGTTTGTAGGAAAAAACCCCACCAAATTTGGCCTTATGGTTTGGGAGATATGCTCAGTTGAAGTTCACAAATTGATGAAAATGATTTGATCATATCTTGACAACCACACATGGGATTTGAGAGTTCTTGGACTTTTTGAAAATGGGAGAACAAGATCTTCAACTTTCATGTTGGGCAAAAATTCATTTGGAGCTTGTATCATGATGCAAGTTGAGGATCAAGAAGTTTCTATTTTTGGCAGTTGAAATTACAGGTCCAGTTTCTATTTCTGGAAAATTTTCTGATTGACTTGATTTTCTTCCATGATGTTGATTCCCATGACATATGAGACCTACTAAGACATGAATAAGCTCCTTCAAACCAATTCCATCCATCAAATCCAAAGAATCAACCACAGTTGACCAACTTTGACTTTCTAGGGTTTTTGACTGTCTATGCATGAACTGATGAATTCCAAACCCTAGTTCCTTGAAATCTTGACTTCAAAAGATGTCCCAAGACATATGAACTCTTGATTATTGACCATGGTGCCCAAATTCCACAAGAATGGCCACCATCCACTGCTTTGATTGACTGTTGACTATCTAGGGTTTCTGACCTGGCTTTGCATTGATTGATAACATCTGAGCCTTCCACCTTTGACTTGAACACTTCAAATGATACTCCAAGACATGTGAACTTGTTGGACGAACCCTAGGGCCTTGATTCCTTGAGAAACACCTTTGCTTGATTGGTGGACTGATCTCCTGATCAGTTTGACCTAATTCTTGCTTGTTTGCTCTTGAGGCAACTGGGGACAATGCAAATGCTATGCAATGTATCATGATATGTTATGACCTAATATGAAATGGTATGTACAATGATAGGTGCAAATTTGAGGTGCTACAGCAATCTTTGTAAGTGACAGTCATCTTCTGGATAATTCTCTTGATATTTTTGTTAGCAGCTTCAACAGCTCCATTCATCTTAGGTCTGTAAGGAGAGGAATTATGGTGTGCAATCTTGAATTCAGCGCACAACTCATCCATCATCTTATTGTTCAGATTGGATCCATTATCAGTAATGATCCTCTCTGGCACACCATAACGGCAAATCAGCTGATTCTTGATAAACTTCACAACCACCTGCCTGGTTACATTCGCGTACGAAGCGGCTTCAACCCATTTGGTGAAGTAATCAATTGCTACGAGAATAAAACGATGTCCGTTGGACGCTTTCGGCTCAATCATACCGATCATGTCAATTCCCCACATAGAGAAAGGCCATGGTGATGAAATCACATTCAGGAGTGTCGGAGGAATATGAATCTTATCCGCATAAATTTGACACTTGTGACATTTTTTCACATATTTGCAACAGTCAGACTCCATTGTCAGCCAATAGTAGCCTGCTCTCAACATTTTCTTAGCCATGGCATGCCCATTGGAATGAGTACCAAATGAACCTTCATGGACCTCAGTCATCAACAGGTTTGCTTCGTGTCTATCCACGCATCTGAGTAAAACCATATCAAAATTTCTCTTATACAGCACTTCTCCACTGAGGTAGAAACTGCCTGACAACCTTCTCAAAGTTTTCCTATCTTTCACAGATGCCCCAGGCGGGTAGACCTGGTTCTGGAGGAAATTCTTGATATCAAAATACCAAGGCTTGTCATCTTTCACTTCTTCAATTGCAAATATGTGAGCTGGTCTGTCCAAGCGCATCACAGTAATATTGGGAACATCATTCCACCATCTGACAACAATCATAGAAGCAAGCGTAGCAAGGGCATCTGCCATCCGATTATCCTCTCGAGGAATATGATAAAATTCAACTTCTGTGAAGAAAGTTGAAATTCTCCTTGCATAATCTCTGTATGGGATGAGACCTGGTTGATTTGTCTCCCATTCACCTTTGATCTGATTAACAACCAAAGCTGAATCACCATAGACATCAAGATTCTTGATTCTCAAATCAATGCATTCTTCAAGTCCCATTATACAGGCTTCGTACTCCGCCATATTATTCGTGCATTTGAAAGTTAGCCTTGCTGTAAATGGAATGTGCGATCCCTGGGGATTAACAATTACTGCCCCAATTCCATTTCCATACTGATTAACCGCGCCATCAAACACCATCGTCCATCTGGAACCAGGCTCTGGACCTTCATCAAGTGTAGGCTCATCGCAATCTTTCATCTTCAAATACAGAATTTCCTCGTCAGGGAAGTCATACTGAACAGACTGATGATCTTCAATTGGCTGGTGCGCTAAGTGGTCAGCCAAGATACTACCTTTGATAGCTTTCTGAGCTCGATACTCAATATCATACTCAGACAACAGCATCTGCCAACGGGCAATCCTCCCAGTTAAAGCAGGCTTCTCGAAGATATACTTAATTGGATCCATTCTGGATATCAACCAAGTTGTATGATTAATCATGTACTGGCGCAAACGCTTAGCTGCCCAAGCTAAAGCACAGCACGTCTTCTCAAGCGTAGAGTACCGAGACTCACAATCAGTAAACTTCTTACTGAGGTAGTAAATAGCAAACTCCTTCTTCCCTGATTCATCTTGTTGACCGAGTACACAACCCATCGAGTCTTCAAGAACTGTTAAGTACATAATCAGAGGTCTTCCTTCTACTGGCGGAGACAAAATCGGAGGTTCAGACAGATACTCTTTGATACTGTCGAAAGCTTTCTGGCAATCCTCGGTCCAATCATGAGACTGATCTTTCCGGAGGAGCTTGAATATCGGCGCACATGTGGCAGTCATGTGGGATATAAATCTGGAAATGTAGTTCAAGCGGCCAAGAAAACCTCGGACTTGCTTCTCAGTTTTGGGTGCGGGCATCTCTTGTATTGCTTTGACCTTTGCAGGATCAACCTCAATACCTCTTTCACTTACCACAAAACCCAACAACTTGCCGGAACGGACTCCAAAAGTACATTTGTTCGGATTCAGACGAAGTTTGAATTTCCTCAAACGCTGGAAAAGCTTCAACAAATGCTCAATATGCTCAATTTCCGTTCGGGACTTAGCAATCATATCATCAACATAGACTTCTATCTCCTTGTGCATCATATCATGAAACAAGGTAGTCATAGCTCGTTGATACGTGGCTCCGGCGTTCTTCAAACCGAAGGGCATCACTCGATAACAGAATGTTCCCCAAGGTGTGATGAATGTTGTCTTCTCCATATCCTCTGGTGCCATCTTGATTTGATTATATCCGGAAAATCCGTCCATAAAGGAAAAGACTTTGAATTTAGCTGTATTGTCTACCAACATGTCAATGTGTGGTAAAGGAAAATCATCTTTTGGACTAGCTTTGTTCAAATCTCTGTAATCAACGCACATACGGACTTTTCCGTCCTTCTTAGGAACAGGCACAATATTGGCCACCCATAGAGGATATGTCGAAGTCACCAGAAACCCCGCATCAATTTGCTTCTGAACTTCCTCTTTGATCTTCACTGCCATATCTGGATGAGTTCTTCTGAGCTTCTGCTTCACAGGCACGCACTCAGGCTTCAAAGGCAGGAAATGTTGCACAATATCTGTATCTAAACCCGGCATGTCTTCATATGACCAAGCAAAGATATCTGAATATTCTCGTAGCAAGCTGATCAAATCTTCCTTAACAGACCCTTCAAGAAGTGCCCCAATCTTCACCAGGCGCTCACAGTCTTCAGATCCCAAGTTGACTGTTTCCAAGTCTTCGAGATGCGGCTGAATGATCTTCTCTTCGTGCTCAAGGAGACGGGTGATCTCATCAGGAATCTCTTCAACGTCATCTTCCTCTGCCTCAAATACAGGGAATTCAAAATTGGGAGATGGCGTTGGATCATTATGTTCAATGGGTTTTAGGATCAACCTGCATAATGATTTTGGTTAAGAAAAATTCCAGCATTTAAACAAGCAAATCATTATGCAGATGAAAGAATGTTGCTTTTACAGCTTTTATTTTGTTTTTATGGTTTTTTGTGATCACTGATTTCATAAAGAAAAGCAAAAAGTGAAAACAAAGGAAAAACAAATGTTTAACAATGCAAAAATTGAATGAAAATATCATTGTATATATGCTTTGCCAACAATGTCATCACTTCTCCTTTTGGCATGGGAGAAGGGTTTTAAACAAAATGAACAATTACTCTGATCTATGGATAACTGTAGGAACATCCACAGCGACCCAATTGTGGCAGACACCACCAGGAATAACAAAATTGTTCAGATCTTCTGCATCTTCTTCTTCAATGATAGCAGCAGCTTCCTCTTCTGCAGGTTGATCAGCGTGGATGAATCCTCCACTGGTGAACAGACCTTGCTCATTGCATGCCCCAGAACCAAAGCCAATGCCAGCCCGGGATCGATTATCTTCAAGTTCAAGCACTTTCCCTAATCCAGCAACTGCACCACATTCAATGGCCAGCTTAGCATCACGGTAGGAAGTGAATGAAGGAGACTTCTTCTCGATTGGTTTATCAATAGATAAAGCTTGAAACTGAGTTCCAACTTCATCCTCTGCATCAATGTACGAGAAAGAAGACAAATTACTGACCAGGAGAGCCTTCTCTCCCCCTACTACAACCAATTTCTTATTTTTCACAAACTTCAGCTTTTGGTGTAGGGTGGATGTCACGGCGCCAGCCTCGTGAATCCATGGTCTGCCCAAGAGACAGCTGTATGATGGGTGAATATCCATTACTTGAAAAGTGATCTGGAAATCACTTGGTCCAATCTTGATCGGGAGATCCACTTCCCCAATCACGGTCTTGCGCGACCCATCAAAAGCTTTAACAACAACCCCACTCTGCCTCATAGGAGGACCTTGATATGACAATCGTGAGAGTGTGGATTTTGGCAATACATTCAGAGATGATCCAGTGTCCACCAACACATTGGACATTGCATCAGATTTGCAATTCATGGATATGTGTAAAGCCATGTTGTGGTCTCTTCCCTCCTCGGGGAGATCAGCGTCACAAAAGCTCAAGGTGTTGCAAGCAGTGATGTTTGCAACAATGCTATTAAATTGTTCCAAGGTGACGTCGTGATCGACATATGCCAGGTCCAAGACTTTCTGCAGAGATTCCCTATGAGGCTCTGAATTCATCAACAAAGAAAGAATGGAAATCTTGGAGGGCGTGTGTAGAAGCTGGTCTACAATATTGTACTCACTCTTTCTGATGAGCCTCAGCATCTCATCAGATTCTTCATCAACAATGCCACTCGGGCCATCTGAAGAAACAGGAGTCTTTTGTACAGACGAGGAGGGTTTGGCAACATCAAGTGCCGGATTCTGAACATTCACAGCAGTCCCCACAGGACGCTCAACAGATTCAGAAGCAACAGCCTTAGCAGGCGCAGAAAAGACACGACCACTGCGGGTCAATCCACTAACATCAGCGATAGTGGTCACGGAAGTAGACGGCAGAGGTACTTCAACCCCATCCTGGACAGCAACAGGATTGTACCGGAAAGGTACGGCTTTATCAGATGTATAAGGCACAGGGCCAGCTGGTTTGATAATCAAAGAAGGTGAGGCTTTAGGCTTGTTGCTATTATACCGAATAACAACGGGCTCTGGCAATTTGAACACCGGGGAGATGACACTCACCTCGGGCTCAACAACATCAACATTGCGATTCTGGAGAATCTCAATGGTACCTTCATTCAACATCGTCTGCAGTTCTCGGCGAACCTGATCACAACCCAAGCGGTTAACAGAACAGACACGGCACTGGTCATGGTTATGCTCCAAATGACTGTGCTGACACAGCATCTTATGTAATCCAACCAATGACTGCCGGATATGGCTGATGTACTTCACCTTGTACTTCCCAAGGTCTTCCTGAATCATATTCACAGACTTCCCATGCGAAGGCAATGGGTTTCTGGTGACGTTCGGATTGGAGTCTTCAAAACTCAGAATTCCGCTTCTCATGAGGTCTTGAACCTTATTCTTCAGCGGGAAACAGTTCTCAACGTTATGGCCCGGAGCACCGGAATGGTAGATACAATGCTGGTCTGGTTTGTACCACCATTGCGGGTTTGCAGGAATAGCAGGAGGATCCCTGGGAGAAACCAACTTCCGCTCCAACAAGGAGGGATAAAGCTCTGCATATGTCATCGGAATCGGGTCGAAGCTGACCTTTTTCCTATCATAGTTCACATTTGCTTGGTTGGTTGTACTTCCACGAGGCTGGTAAGCCTGTTGCTGTGGACGCTGTTGTTGCTGTTGGTATAGCGGTTGTGGATATTGCTGCTGATGCTGATACTGTTGAGCATTATCCTTGAATACAGGCGCTACACTAGCCACCTGGTGCTGATGACCAGAATGTCGTGCAGGCTTCCTCTGAACAGAGGGTCTTCGATGCTTGGGCTGAGACTGCACAGCATGAGCTTCACCTTCTTTCCTCTTAAACGCTCCATAACGCTTAGAGGAAGAACCATCATCTTTAGCTAATCGTCCTTCACGGACACCTTCTTCGAGACGCATCCCCATATTCACCATCTCGGTGAAATCAGAGGGAGCGCTGGCCACCATTCTCTCATAATAGAATGACCCAAGAGTCTTCAGAAAGATCTTGGTCATCTCTTTCTCTTCTAATGGTGGAGTGATTTGAGCTGCCAGCTCACGCCATCTCTGGGCGTACTCCTTGAACGTCTCTTTGTCCTTTTGGGACATGGACCTGAGTTGATCTCTGTCAGGCGCCATGTCAACGTTGTATTTATATTGCTTGACGAAAGCTTCGCCAAGGTCATTGAAAGAGCGGATGTTGGCACTGTCCAGACTCATGTACCAACGGAGAGCAGCACCAGACAAACTGTCTTGGAAATAGTGGATCAAGAGTTGATCGTTGTCTGTTTGCGTGGACATCTTTCTGGCATACATGACTAAGTGTGCCAAAGGACAAGTGTTCCCCTTATATTTTTCAAAGTCTGGGACCTTGAATTTAACTGGTATTTTCACACCGGGAACTAGACAAAGTTCGGCTGCTGACTTGCCGAAGAGATCTTTGCCTCTAAGAGTTCTCAATTCCTTTCTCAGCTCGAGGAATTGATCGTTCATAGCATCCATTTTCTCGTGAACATCTGAGCCCTCAGACGCTTCAGAGTGATAAATGGTGTCGTCTACCCTCGGCATGGTATGCACGACAGGAGGAACAGGAATAGGGACCGGGCTAGATGCCGGCATTTGAACAAATGTTGGAGCTGGCAGATCAGGCATGAAGCCAGGAGGCATCCCCCAAGGAAAACCGGGAGGCATGGCATTTGGCTGATGGGCACTAACAGGCACCGATGTAGTAGCTATCTCTGATATGACAGTCCGCTGAACCGGAGTTGCTGGTTGTTGAGGAGCAGGCTGATTCTGGGCAGCAAGAAGTTGCTCCATCAATGCGCCAAGTCTGGCGACTTCATCCCTCAAACTCTGATTCTCTTGTTCCAACTGCTCCATAATCCTTGCAGAGTTGACTCTCGTATAATACCGGTGAGTCAGCTTGTCTTCAAAATAAATGAAGAGCAGATGTTAGAACCGGAAGACCAGAAAAATGGGTACCTGTTTATGCAGGAATGATGCATGAAATGCTTTGTGCAAATGTTTTGATTTTCAAGGAACCCTCAGGGTATTTGTTTGCAATATTTTGAATATTTAACATTTTAATTGTTCATGGAAAATATTTCATTCAAAATATTAAGACAAAGAAGTACAGCATTCTTTTAAATATTACAAAGAGAAAAGGTAAATAACATCCTATGGATCCCTATTAGCTCGGGATGCTGGAAGACGAGAAGTGTACAACTTCTTGATCTCTCTCTCATAGGCAGCCTCCATATCAGCTTTCTCCTTTGCAAGTTGATCATACTTCCTTTTCCAGAATTTGGATGACTGAGGAAGCAGAGAAGTCCAAGTGTCGTTCGGATCATCGATCACTCGGTGCTCGAGAAATTCAATCATATCATCCTTCTCCTTGAGCTGCTGCAGCAATTCCTCTCTCTCGCGGATCCAGGCACGCGAAAGGTCTTCTTCTCTCAACCCCTCTACACGTTGGGTAGGGAGGGTTGAAGGCCCAGCCA
Organism: Lathyrus oleraceus; assembly: GCF_024323335.1. NCBI lineage: Eukaryota > Viridiplantae > Streptophyta > Magnoliopsida > Fabales > Fabaceae > Lathyrus > Lathyrus oleraceus. The sequence goes on from NC_066583.1 coordinate 207,418,083, forward strand.
CATCCAACAGTGTAGGTCTCGGATGATCATATGGCATCAGGTAGGTAGCAGCCCTCTGTCTGACCCAAGAGGTATATGGCTCCAAAGCAATGCAGTTCTTTGGACCCAATTCATTCCTACCCTTCTTGCGGATATTGCGCCAAGCGCGGACAAATCTGGCTTTCAGGCCTTGGGGATCTTTACCCTCCTGAAAGAACACACCTTCTAACAGAACGTTATGGGGTTTATCCTTTAGGGGGAACCCAAGCTGACGACGTGCAAGCGTAGGGTTGTAGGTAATCCCACCACATGTACCAAGAAGAGGCACATTAGGGAATTCACCACAAGAATTAATGATCTGGACGGTATCATACACGCGATCATACCAGGTGATATCATCATTGGTGAGAGACATGAGTCTCTGAGACCACCGTAGACATCCCTTGTTCTCCTGGAAAGCAACTGTCTGCGGCAAGTGCGAAATAAACCACTTGTACAGCAGGGGTAAACAGCAGACAATGACTCCTCCATTCTTCATATTCCTTAGGTGCAAGGAAACATATGCATCACCCAACAAGGTCGGAACCGGATTAAGAACTGAAAAGATCCTAATGGCGTTCATGTCGACGAACTTGTCAAAGTTGGGAAACAGCACCAATCCATAGATGAGTAACACAAAAAGAGCCTCAAAGGCATCCTCACTCATGGCCTTCCCATAGAAAATGGCTTGAGCAATGAGGAACTCGGAAGGAAAACCCTGAATTCCGCCTTTGGTAGTCAGATTAGCTCTAATCAGATCTTCATCTATGTGCAACAGACTGGAAATCTCTCGAGCAGATGGAATACTCTCTAAGCCACTGAACGGCACTTGATCCAGAATCGGAATCCCAATAAGGTGAGAGTATTCTTCCAAAGTCGGCAACAACTGGAAGTCCGGAAATAAGAAGCAATGATAGAGCGGATCATAGAACTGAGCAAGAGTGCTCATCAATCCCTCATCCACTTGAGTAGTCAGCAACGGCAGAAGCTTCCCATAGCGAGCCTTGAAACCCAAGGGATCTAATACATACGATGTCAGATTCCTTAACTCTTTGACATCAGGCTGCTTAAAGCTGTACTTCTTTGTATGCCTTTTTGGTCTTTCCATGTCTGAAAATTTTTGCAAATAACCCTTTAAGTTCCTTGAAAATTTTCTCTTTTGATGACATGAATGCGGATGAATGCGTGAATGCATGAATGCAACAAACACACTCAAGGATCAAACAAAGCACACCAAACAAAGGTCGTGGGAAAGCTCTATGTATCCCTAATATCAATCATCCATTTTGGTGGATTTAGGTTTTCACCTTATCGACACCCAAGTTCCATTGATATTAACGGTACATGAACCGGTTCAAACATTCTTAATATCAACCAGCCGCTTTGATGGATTTTAGGTTTTACACCTGATCCGGGATCCATTGATATTAACAATGTTTGAACGACTCAACCACGAATCACGGGTTTGTTGAGAGTCACGAGCATGGAGTCTCGGTTAAGAACCACCCAAAGGGAGTGTACTAGGGTTTAAACCTGTCAGACATGTTCTATCAGAGGTTCCCATAATCATCGTTCCATCTTTCGAATATTATCGGAGGAACGAATACTCGTATTCCAAGAATATTCTCAAGAGAAACTCTTATGAGTGTAGTATCGCGTAACAATCGTATCAGAACTGACATCTGAACGATCTCCGCACTACGGTCCTAAAAATAGGCCAAGATGGGTTTGGTAAACTAAGGTCCTTGGCTTCTGCGGAACATGATTGAAAGAATAATGCCTAACCACAAATAACTTGTGTGACATTATTAGTTCAACATGACCTCCACCAAGTGAATGGGCTCGCAAGTCAACTGGCTAAGGACTACTCCACACCAGTCGACAAGACTATGCCATTCTCCTATCCTAGAGAGCACTCGAGTTCGGGTATAGAACTCATCTCACAGATCACCAAAGCAAACAGCAAATGTATATCAAGCAATTCACACATTACAATCAATACATTCATCCCAAATTGTACAAAAATATGTCAGATAAAGAATAACAATATATATCACAACAAGGGTGAAAAGTAGGCAATACAACCAGGGATGTTGATCTTCCCCAGCAGAGTCGCCACTTTTCTGTAGCGGTGTATTCGTCGCTATATGATCTATCGATTAAATCACAAGCTAGGAGATACATTGAAATTTCGAGTCGCCACCGCACTTTTATTTATCCAAAGGATTGGCTAAAAAGCGAACAAAAGCCTAAGAAGTTTTACACGTAGAAAACTAATAAAAAGATCAGAGATTCTGGGTAAGGGGTAAATTACGCAATGGGAAGGTGTTAGGCACCCACTACGTCCTAGGTACTCCTAGGGAGCCCTTTTCACACTTGTTATGCTAAATTATTATTTGTTATGACATAAAGATTGTGCAAACATGATTGGGATGGTGAGAAAAGAATATACATTTTTTATTGGGTTATTGGGTTCGAACGGATGAACCCGTTGCCTACGTACCTTCCATCAAAGGTAAGGATCAGAACGCCGTAGTTCGGCTAAAAGATTTCCAAAAGTGGGTTAGGTTCAATTTTAAACACAAACCCTAGGTTTTACGTTATCCACGGGAGAAAACTCAACCTTATACAAACAACAACGTCCACCGTGTGAGAACAGCTTCAACTTGCCAGGGAGGGGTTAACCCTATAATAGGCAAGGAAGGCTTACAATTCAATCACTAAAGACAGAAGGCGAGATTAACATCAACCACTAAGATAAATCAAACCTATAGCTCAGGTATGAAAAGATTAATGGACAAAGCCAAAACAAGTGAATGAGTGGAGTTACTGATTATGATTATGAAAATGAAGTCAAAGTATGATTAAGATCAATTCAAATAAGTATTATGAAATGAAGTTTGAAAAAAGGTCAAGGACTTGAGTCCAGGTTTTTAGTTTGAAAATAATGAGAATGTTTGCACAACACTTATGTCAAGTTTGAAAGATAAAGTGTGAAAAGGTCTAGGACATAATGAATGATGAATGGATGAAGGATGGATAGTAAAACTTCTTAGAAGGTTCACTTCTTGAGATCATATGGGAGATGATTCAAGTGTGTCCTTTGGAATGGCAATTAATAATAACAAACAAGCAAAGCAAGCAAAAGCGGATATCGGATGCCAATCAATGGTCTTATACCAATCTCCTAAAACAAAACGGGATGTCAGATGCCACTCAATGGTCTTACACTAATCTCCACAGGTAAAGAAATGAAAGGCGGATACCGGATACCAATAAATGGATTTACACCAGTCTCCTAAAACAGAACAGGATATCAGATGCCACTCAATGGGCTTACACTAATCTCCTCAAAAGAAAAACAAAGATGAAATGTGGAAGTCAACTGCCAATCTGTCTGGACTTAGGTTAACTCCACAGTATGGTCCTAGGAAATCCAATGCCACATTACAGGGACTTACAATGGATCCTCACATACAAGAACAAAAGCAACAATATGATCATAGGTATGCAAATGCCAACTTACAGGGACTTATAATTGCAACCTCTCACACAAACAGATGAAACAAACTATGATCACAGGAAAGCAGATGCCAACTTACAGGGACTTATAACTGCAACCTCACATACAAATCAAACAGATCAAATTATGATCACAGGACAACAGATGCCAACTTACAGGGACTTATAACTGTATCCTCACATACAAAACCAAACAGAAGATATGAGTGACCAATGAGGTCTTACACTCTATCCTTCCATATCATAGGAGCAAATGCCAAAGCAATGGACTTACAATTGTCCTCAATGGGCAAACAACAAATGATAACATCACAAAACAGATGAGATGATCATGCATTAATGGCAATTGATGATGATAGATGCATAACATACAGGCAAGCAAATGCACATGAAGCAATCAATCAAACAATGAATATCAAACAGCACACTCTATAGCCAAACAATGGGGGCTCACACAAGGGGGTTTGACTTTAAAAGTCCACTGTAATAGGTAAGTGTCGCTCTTAACCTGGCCATTGAGGGGCTCAGGTGAAGCAGATGGAAAGGAGATGAGGAGTATGCCTCATTGCTTCTATCTCATATCAGAGAGAGCATCAAAGAAAGTGTGGGAGTTCAGAAAGTAGGAACTCTCTCCACATTATTGACTCGATTAGATCTTGGGTATTTATCTCATTTGCTTCAACCAGGTACTGGGAGCAAAGAGAGGACACACTGAATAGTGGGGGATAGATTACTTATCCCTACCTTCCACCAATTGCCTTACTTGAAGGACTTTTCCTGCTTAGGACAAAATTAAACACACACAGGCATTGCCTCTTAAGGAGGACTTCAGACAGTTTGCCCGGTCAAATAACAGACCGGGTCTCCAGACTACATGAAGAAGAAAGGTTTATACCTCAAAGCAAATGCTATAAAGCAAAGCAAGCAAGCAAGTTCAAAGAACTTAGGCAACTAAAGTACCTGAAAAAGTCAAACTCATTAGTAAACAACTCAACAGTCAAAATCAAAAGAAAATGAACCAATAGTCAACCACAGAGGGACCAATTGTGCAAGGCACAAAGACTCAAGCCTATGAGTCAACCTACAAAACAAGTGTTAGCACATGATAAACAAATCAACTCAATCAAAATTGAATGATCCTTGAGGCATTGGGGCTTAACCTGAAACAAACAACTTAATTGTAAGCTTACAAGACCACTAGGACTAGCCTAGGGTCAAAGATGAAAGAAAAAGTCAAGGCAGCAAGGGAAAGTCAACCCAAACCAAGTCTAAACATTCAAGAAGCATTCTCAATTGGATTCATAATTATATCATGCATCATGGTCATTTCATATGCAAAAGGATGCAAAGCATGGCAAGAGAAGCATACAAAAGTCAACAGCAAAGACTTCATTCAAAAGTCAACTCAAACATTTTCAAAAATCATGAAATAAATCACACTCAATCCTAACATCTAACATGGTATACATGTAAAATTTCATGGCATTTGGATGAGAGGAAGGCAGTCAAGTAAAATCATGAAGTCAAATCAAATTCAAGCAAGCATGGTGAATGTCAACAAACATGGATCAACTTCAAAAAATCATATCAATTTGAAAACAGAAGAGAAATGAATGAGATTAACACCAATGCAAAGCTTGAGATGTCTAGTTATCACATATGAAATTTCATGATCATACAAATAAGATTTGAGAATTTCACAAAAGATTTGGCAAGGCCTAGCACAAAAAGTCCACAAATGACCAAGTATGGAAGAAAATTCTCAATTAAATGGAAAACAGCAAGATTAATTCCAAGAAAATTCATACATCAATTAGACATACAAGGGATCATTCATGCAAAATTTGGAGTCATTTGGATAAGAGGAAGCATGTGAACAAAAATTGTGAAAATGCATGATCATGGTATAGCACCAAATTCAACACATGACTTCAAAAAATCAAAGCTCACAAACCACAAATGGGAAATGCACAAACTTTATATGGAAATGAAGGTTAATGTGTCTAGTTTCAACACAAAAAATTTCAAACTCATTGGATATAACATGAATATTTCACAAAGAGAATGGCACAATGTATCATTTTTGCATGCATGTCAAGAAAATATTTATCATTTAAAATCCAGACCATGGAAAATTAATTAAAAATCACAATAAAATTCTAGACTCATTTGTGAGTATGAGGAAAAAATTTCAAGATTTTTGGATGAAATATGAAAGAGAAAATAATTTGCAAAGTTAAGTGAAATAATTGATGAAACATGAAACAATAGGCATGGCATATGGGGTCAACCAAGTCAACGGATGGCAATTTTGTCATTTGGCAACTCACTAATTGAAACGCACAGCATAAGGCAAAGGTGATGAAATGTTCTGATTGGCCACTAGCCAATAGAACAGTAGCTCGGCCAATCCATTGTTCATGTTTTCTGTTTTAGAAACCCTAGGGTTTTATGCAACCAAGGCAAACTTCAAACTTATGCTCATGAACAACCAACAACAAACAGCATCAAACATGGCATGAAACAACATCATTAAGCACTGTCAACCAACAAACAGAATATGAAACAAGGTAAATTTCTGGACATGGTTATGTTCATGCAAAACAACAGCAGGGCATACATGTGTAGTTACCAACATCCACACCTAAACTTGGTCAGCAATTACAACAGCACATAAACAGCATACAAGGTATTTCGCATGGATTCTCTAAGCATGCACACAAGTTGGAAAATAATAGGGCATAACCAGCATGGCAGCTTCATGATATCAACAATGTTCATCAAAAAAAACAACAGTATGGCATTGGTATCATGTGCTCATAGCAAGCAAACCAACAATATATAACACAAAACATATGGTTCTTCTTCTGGGAAATTTCGAGGATTTCAAACAGCATGGCAAACTTCATCATGGCAGCACATGTTTATCACAACAGCATACAACATGAATTGGAGTTCTGGAAAAACATGAGGGTTTATCATAACAGCCTGGTATAGCATCATGTTCATCATATCAAACAGAACAAACAACAGCAACAACATGTTTCGACACTGCAGCAGGGTATTGACATACTTCACTGGCATCTTAACACAAACCACAGAAAATAATCCATGTAGATTTCTGGAAAAAGAAAAGGTGATTTCCAAAACAGCAGTATGGCACATTCATGTCACTACCAACATCAAAATAGAATTCGACCAACACACAACCAACATGGTGTTGGTGCAGGCAACAATATGCAGCAGCAAAGCACACATAAACATAGGCAATCTCTGGACAAAAATTACAGTTGCAGAACAACAGCAAGCATCATCATCTGACAGGTTTTAAGCACAAACACATAACAGCAGGGTATACATCATTGTCATTCAAGCATCAATCAACAGCAAAGTAACTATTAATCATGAAAACAAATCTGGACAGGGCAGGTTATAGCAGCAGGGCAGTTGCTCATCATCACAGCAATAGGACATGGAAATCAATTCATAACCAATTGAAACTCAGCATAGCAGTACATGTTCTTCAACATCAAAATGACTTAGCACAAACATACATCATCATGGATTTAGCAAGCAGTCAATAGCAACTTTTATCAACCATGAATAAAATAAACCTAACCAGCCTCAATGCTCATGCAATAACCAACATCAACTAACATCAATCATCAACAGCATAAACACACTAATGAGATTTTCTGGACAGAGTTATGCAACAGTATTCAACATCATCATCATGAAAGACAGCATCAACAACATGATTCAAACAAACATACAACCTCATGCATTATCCATCAACAACAGCATAAGCATATCAAAGGGATTTTCTTGGCAGCTTGAAAACAGCTAAACAGCAACATTGATCAGCAGCATGGCTTGGCATTCTCAAGCAATCAAAGCAATTGAAATCTCAACATAGCATACAAACAAACATGGCAATGATGAACATCTAAACAGCAACACAACCATACAACATTCAGGCAAAATTCTGGACAGGACAAGTATTTTAGAAACAGCAGCATTTTAACAAAAATCATGGCCATGACATATCATCATTTAGCAGCTTCAATCAACAGCAAACACACATTTTAACCCTGTGGAAATCTGGACAGAATTAGGGCTTTAATGCAACAGTATTCCCCAAGTTCATGCAACATCATCATGAATCAACATGCCCAGAAAATGAAACCAAGCATGCCAATAGCTTCATCAAGCATCAAACAACAAGAATGTGGTATCATATTTCATTAACTCATCATGTCCAAGCCAAATCGAAGAAAAATGCATTTACACATGAAAATGAAAGTTCAGATTTGACACGATATAGTCCACCATTTCAAGCAAATTAACATCCATTAGAATCAGCAGCAAATGAACTATCTAAAGCATATCATGGCATAAAGAAAGGAGAAATCGAGATTTTACTTGGTTATGAAGAAATGGATGAAACAGTGGTATTTTGAGGTTGCTACACTTGAAAAGATGACCCTTGTGCTTTGCAATGCTGAATACTTGAAGAAGGTAGGTTCAAAAATGCTTGGAACACTCAGTAGCTCCAACTGCCATTATTGTGTGCTTTGAAGAACAGGACATGAGAAACGATTCCAGCTAGTGTTTGATGATGGCAATGATCTCAGAAATATGTTTAAATGAAGAACAATCAAGGTTTGTTCAAGGGTCTTTGGTGTTTTTGCTCTGAAAATCTCAATCTGCAGAATTGCAAGAAAGAGTGGATGGAAGTTTTCTGTGTGTGGCTGCTCCAAAACTAGGGTTGAACTGTCAGGAAAATGCCCTTATATGTGGCTGTTTAGAGTTGGTTTAAGGGATGCTTAATCCTACTTATGTTAAAACAACCAAATGCACATTTTGCTAATTGTGGAACAAGTGAAAAGGAGGTGTGTTTGTCTGCACAAATTTGGGCCTGAGCAGGCTGCTAGTGGCCTTGCTAATTGCTGTCTTATGTGTGCTGCAGAGCTGCTGTACTTGATTTGCTCAAATGAGGTTATTTGCCTATTTTGTCCATTTTGCATTTTGATTCAAAATGATGGGAAAATGGTGGTATGATGATGGTTTTAAGCTTGAGGCAAGTTTCAAATATGATTTTAAACCTTTCCCAATTGGCCAAAGTGAGAAAAAATGCATAAATCAAAAAGTCAACTGTGAGTCAAACTTTGATTTTTAAAGGAATAGGTCCAAAAATGCCATTTTGAATGGTAAGGTTTTAGGTCATGAAATTTATATTTTTGGAAAGAGGATGAAAAATGTGGTGTGTAGGAAAAAACCCCACCAAATTTGGCCTTATGGTTTGAGAGATATGGCTTGTTGAAGTTCAAAAATTGGTGAAAATGATTTGATCATATCTTGACAACCACACATGGGATTTGGGTGTTCTTGGACTTTTTGAAAATGGGAAGACAAGATCTTCAACTTTCATGTTGGGCAAAAATTCATTTGAAGCTTGTATCATGATGCAAGTTTAAGATCAAGAAGTTTCCATTTTTGGCAGTTGAAATTACAGGTCCACTTTCTATTTCTGGAAAATTTTCTGATTGGCTTGATTTTCTTCCATGATGAGGTTTGGCATGATAGATGAGACTTATATAAGCATGAATGAGCTCCTTCAGATCAAATCTATCCATCAAATCTCTGATTAAATCAACAGTTGACCAAGTTTGACTTTTCTAGGGTTTTGAATGATTGAGCCTCTTCTGATGATTTCCAAACCCTAATTCCTTGAGAAATTGATTTCAAATGATGTCTCAAGTTGTATGAACCTTTGATTATTGATCATGGTGCCCAAATTCTGCAAGAATGGCCACCATGCATTGCTTTGACTGATCAATGACTGACTTTGACCTAATTTCTGATGATTGCTTCAACTGCAAGCAAAAGGGTTAGACTGACAATATTTTTGTATTTTTTGAATGATAAACATATGAAAGCAAAGATATACAAATGCAAAGTATGCTTGGTGATCAAGAAACAAACCCACAAGGCAATCTATCCACTAAGAGGAAAGCAAAGGCATGCAATGATCCTTGAGGTTATGATATGAATGATATGGGCCATGAGGGATCTTAGGGCCCAAAATTGGGGTCTTACAACATCCTGAAACAATCCTGCATAATTATGTTTTAAAACTCCAGCAGGTACATAGATATCTTATGTTAAGACATCACATACAACATCTTGTGAACACTCTTTATTTTACCAAAATTGTTGCCAACACTTAAAACCAACAAAAACAAACAAATAAAAGAAGAAAAGAAACAAAACAAGGGGTGCATGTCCAAAACAGGGTCTACAAGAAGTAAAAGGCGTAAGGCCCAACCCAAGGGCCAATTGGCCTTTCTAGCCTTGTAAAAGGGGGGACCAGGAAGTGGAATGGTGGTGTGATCAGAAAACACATGGGCCTAAATGGATAAGGCACATGTGAAATGTTTTCTTTTGCTTTCTTTGGCCTAATATGTTTTACTGCATTGCATTTTATTGTGTTTGCTCATTTTTAAAGCAGTAAAAAGATGAATGCTATTGTTGATGTGGATGCTATGTTGCTTGATGTTGCTTTAGTTTGGTGTTGATAGTGCTAATGGTTTGATGTGAATTTTTGCTTGCACTATTGTGAGTTTGTTATGACATTGTTTTGTAGGTTTAGTTATAGGACTGCATACGCCTTGGTTAACATGCTATTGCTACATGTTTTGCTGTTGAATGATCAGTGCTGCTAGGACTGATGTTGTTTTATGGAAGGGGATATTGTTGGATGCCAAAACTGCTGCAAGTTAGATGTAGATGGAATGCATTGCTAGCTTTATAAGGGCTGCCATATTTGGTTGTTGCAAGCCTTATGTTGAATGCACTACTATTACAGGTTGTTTATGCAGGTCTAAGATGAGTTGGGTGGCAAGGCAAGTGGAAATGGTGGAGCAAAGGGAACCTCATGGCAAGAGCTGCCACTTTAAGCATTGTATTTCCTTCTCTTTTGTTCACTTTTATATTCAAGTCAAAGTATTGTAATTTCATATTTGAATAAGATGCAATGTAACCATGTACCATGGTGGATTATATGTCATGCTTATGGATTTATGCTTGTGAAAAATGACTTGTGGTGGTTATGTAAGATGTTCCAATGAAAATCTATTTATGATGAATATGTTAGCATGTTAATTCAAGATATGATTCCAAACTTATTATGAAATGTTTATTGAAAACTATATGCAATGGATGGCATAAGTTAGACTTAGAAAAATCAACCTTTGACTTGTTGACTTTAGTCAACTGGTTGACCACAAAGTCAACAGTTTACCAAAAGTCAACTTAAGTGAAAATGATGCAATGCCATGTGTAATGTCTATAATACATCTTAAAATTAAATTAAATGTATGAATGCATATGAAATGATGAACACGACATATAATCTAAGCAAGCCAGATGACTTATATTTGGAAAATGAACCTTGTATCAATGAACTATGACATGCCCTAAGATGAACTTGAATTAATGGATCCCTAATGTAACTTGTAAATGGAACAAAATATTACATGAACTAAGATGATATGCATCACAATGAATGGATGGACAAACATAAATCAAACCAATGCGACAACTAGTCAAGTTTTAATCCAAGCACACATCAATGTAATGAACCAAATGAATGGACAATGAGCCTCAAATTGACCAAATAATCTTGATGGATCCAATACCCTAGATGCAAGGCAGCTTTGATTAGCAATGCAAGAGGTATAGGGAGATTAGGGCTTTGATTCTTGGTTAAGTTCTTGCTAAGATGTTATCAAGGAAAACCTAGTTTTCCTCAGGTATAATCACCATGCCTTGAGTCCATGTAACATACCTTTTGGTTATGAATGTTAATGCAAATGCAGTGATGAAATGATGAATGTATGCATATGTAGTAGGGTTGTGGACCAGATGAAAGTTGTATGGAAGGTAGGGTGAATTTTGGGGTATGACAATTGTTATTGGGGGATGATGTTCGACGAGTTAGTTGAGTTAAGCAAAGAGAGATTAACTTCTCTAGATGTCTTGGAGAGATAAAATAAAAGAGTGGCTAAAGCTTACAATAAAAAAGTTAACTCCAAACACATTCAATTTGTGCGACTTAGTGTGGAAAGTCATACATGGATCAGAAAGAGAGAGTTTTGGGGAAATGGCCCCCAAATTGGGAAGAGCCATTTAAAATTCTGTAAACAAATTCAAATAATGCATATGAAGTCGAAAAATTGACCCCCGAATGTCGAACCCTGCAAATAAATGTCAAGTATCTAAAATAATATAGGCCTACATTGTAGGAAGTATATATTGACGCAAAATAAAAAATAAGTCCAAAAACTAAGAAGGCTAGAAACTAATAGCCTTAAACATTGTCAAATTCCATAAACGGGCATACTTCAAGATTACGTTGTCTGAGATGTTGCCACAAGCGAAAAAAAGTAAACTTCAAAACAGAAATAAATCGAAGTGCAGTCCTAGAAAGGGAAAGTAGTTTTGAGTCTCTCATACTGAACTCTGGTTGCAGTAAGGCGACGATTAACTTGAGAAATGAGCGAAGTATATGTAGAATTTTCAGCATCAAGAGCAGTGACGATCTCCAGGTGTCGAATCCCATTTTGAGTTTCTTCATCTAGTTGGATTTGGTTTACTATCTAAAGGTTGGTTTTTTCAATTTCAGCATCTCACACCTTCTTCTGCAAATCTTCAATCTCTTTCTTCCAGCCGACAATTTTGTTATCCAAATAAGCAACATCGGTGTTCTCCTGGCGAAGATTTTCTTCGAGTTATTCAGCACGCTAGTCAGATTCATTGGCCATGTTCCACACTGTCGACCTCTTAGTTGCCTTGGGAGCCATCTTCGTCTTAGCATCATGCCTCTTTTTGAAGTCAGCGAGAATTTGTTTGAAGAGGGGCCCAAAATGACCAAGAAATTGACTGCTTCGACAGGGGCATCAGTGACATGCATTTTTTTGAGCAGAACCTTGATATTGTGGCCATAAATAAAATCCTTCTCCAAGACCTCAAAAATATTAGTCCCTCAAACAAGGGTCTTCAGCTGTTTCAGAATTTCATCAACAGTCTCAAGCCCATTCGTACCTCTAAAAACAGTCGAAGAACTTGAACACATATTAATGGAGCTACCCTTTCTGTTTAGCAGCATTTTCATGTAGGCCCTGAGAATAACTTTCTTCAGCAAGTCCATTTCTTCTTGGGATATGAGATTGGTGTTCTAAGAGGCGACTTTCGCGATCGACACTTCATGATTTTCTTTCTCCACACTAGGGGTAGTCACCTTAATGGGTTGATCAATATCACTTAAGGTGTCAGCAACCTTGTCTTGTGGTTGGGCATCTTGAGTGGATCGAGGATTTCCCGGGGGAGTTGGTTGCTTTGGCTCTTCTTGTTCAAAGGTATCCCCTGGTGAAGTGTCATCCCTGTCCATTTGGTTCTTTTTTTTCTTCTGCAGATGTTAAAGAGTTTGATTCAGAAATAAAAGCTTTCCCAATCGATTGGTGAAAAGTATTGCCATCGGCTTCTGCGGATTTGTTGACTTTGTCGACAATGGCTGTGGTAGAAGTGGGTTGATGTAGCAGTGAGCTCTTGGTAGGAGTTGGTTTCTCAATAAATGCAGATACATGCTATGTCGAAGGTTTATCTTGCAGAAAATCCAGGCGTAAATACTCAATTTAAAATTGGGAGAAGGATAAAAAATAATGGATTTACCTTTAAGGTATCAATGTCGGGGTTGGAGTTAAGACTCTCATTCGAGGCCAACCTCCTTGTCGCACCAGTCATCTTTGCAACTTTTACTGCATGAACCTTCTTCCCCTTCTTCACCTTAGGAGTGGGAGCCACTCTAGAGCTGGATGGAATCCTTTTGGTGCCAGTACCCCATGTTTTCTTTTTGTAGGGAGGAGGATCAAGGGATGAATCTTCAAAAGGGATCTTTTCAGGGAATGTCGCAACGAATTCTCCCTCTGCATTGGCATCAATAACTTGCACAACAATTATATAAGAAGAGTTCAAGTAAATAAAAATGCTTAAAGATGTTAAGAAATACAAAGCTTAGCATTGCAACAGAAGTCTTACTTGGTCAGGTTTAGATGAGGTTTTCTCGGCCTTGGATTGTTTGAGTGCTACTTTAGCACTAGCAGCGTCCCGAGTCCTTTTCCTATGTGCGACAACTATGATAAAATAATAGCAGTTGTAAACATAGAGAATGAAGATTATAAGATTTGAAAGATGGTGAAGATATTTCTTTGCTTTCCTCACCCTAATGTATGAGAGTTTTAACCCTGACATGATCTATGTCGACATGAAGGTGGCCTTTGAAACTATATAAGTCCAACTTAGTCGGAGCCACTCGCTGCGCAAGTTTCATGCACTTGTTTTTATGTACCTTCAGAAATTCCCCACAAACGAACCACCATGGAAATGGATGGGAGAAAGCCATAACCATTTCGTTGGTGGGCAAAGGGGGAAATTTATGAGGGTAATAATTCAGGGCGGACTAATATTTGTCCTCCACATATTCCGGAATCTTCAAATTGGGAAGCTTCGCCTGCATTTTATATTTCAAAGTAACCGCTACCTCACGGATTATCCGACCAAGGTCATTGGAGTCGTACACAATTTCAAAGTATTTTTGGAAAGCTTGAATCTCTTTGAGGTGTTTAGATCTACCTTTGTCAAAGAAGAGAAAACATCAGTCAGATGTTGCTTATTGTTGCAGAATCCATAAACTCGTTTGCATGATAAGCTCTCCACCAAGTGTCAAAATCTTGGGTGCAGTAGTAAGAGGGTTCAAAAGCAAATGGAGTAAGTGTGGGTCGACCATCAACATGTCGAGCTATCCTTTGAAGGTAATAATCTTCGGAGTAGTCGATGGTGCTAAGGCACAACCTGCTTTTCTTTTTGAAGAATAGTCAAGGTACAATTTGGCTAATCCTATATTGGCGTGATACCAGGTTGGGTTGATAAATAAGGATCCTCACATGTTCCTTGGAGGTCCCAAGTCTGGTAGAGATAATTTTGGGAGTCAAGAATGCTCCCCATATCCTTTTCGATTCGTTCTCTTTTTCATTTACCCGTTTGCTTGGTAATGATTGTTGCTCCTTTGATCGGTCATCATTATATACCTAGTTTTGGTATCCCGATGCCTTTCTTTTCGGTCGATTTATCCTTTATTGACCCTTATACCGGTTGCGGATAATCTTCCATGCGAGTATGTTATCCATGTTCTGACGGTAATGGATAATATATCTCATGCACTCTTCAGTTGAAACCTTTTGTGTTTCCCTAGTCGAGTAAGATTCGTTATTTCCCTTTGCGGAATCGAATATTTGTTGTGTTTCGGATAATTGCCGGATGCTTGCAAGTTATCCTTTGAGTTGTCTTTCGTTTACCCGGATGCTTGGTATCGATTGTCTCTCTTTTTGGTTAGTCACCTATTATATACTTCGGTATCTCTGGTGTCTTTTCCTTTTCGAGCGTATTATTCACGTTCTGACGGTAATGGATAATATGTCTCATGCGCTCTTTGGTTGGAATCCTTTGTCGACTTTCCCCAGTAGAGTAAGGTTCGTATTCTTTGTAGAATCGAATACCCATCCTTTAACCAGTTTGTGTTTCGGATGAGGGGTGTTTTGGCATATATACCAATCCACGCTTCGGTAGATCACCTATTATATACCTCGGTATCTCTGGTGTTTCTTACCATGCGAGTATGTTATCTACGTTCTGACGGTAATAGATAATATATCTCATGCGAGTATTCTATCCATGTTCTGACGGTAATGGATATTATACCTCATGCGCTCTTTGGGTTTGTGTCCCCAGTTGAGTAAGATTCGTTTGCCCGTTGTAGATTCGAATGTCCATCCTGTAAGTCGATTTGCTTTTTCAAGCCCTCCTTTCGGATGATGAGTGTCTTGGCATATATACCAATTCACGTTTTGGTAGGTCACCTATTATATACCCAGTAACCGGTATCTCTGGTGTCTCTTCCTTTTCGAGTATATTATTCACGTTCTGACGGTAATGAATAGTATATCTCATGCACTATTCGGGTTTATGTCCCCAGTTGAGTAAGATTCGTATTCCTTGTGGAATCGAATATCCATCCTATAAACAAGTCTGCTTTTCTAGCTTTCTTCAGGATGATGAGTGTCTTGGCATATATACCAATTCACGTTTTGGTCGGTCACCTATTATATACCTCGGTATCCCTGGTGCTCCTTCCTGTCTACTCCCTATTATGACCTTGGTCCCCTGTGGAGTCAGATTTTCCTGAGTGGATGTACCTTTTCAGGTCTTTCTCAGATGTTTGGTTGATGAATATCTTTCACCCTTATACCGGTCTTAGATATTCACTCTTCCTGAGTTTGTTACCCTTATACCGGTAACAACTCATTTCCTTGTTGCTTTTCCCCGTGAGAGTCTCTTTGTTAGACATTCTCCAGTGGAGTTCCTGTTGTGATTTTTACCCTTTGCTGTATTGGCGTTCCCAATATATGCAATTTCCCCGGCAGGGAGATTCTTTGTGAATCTTTTCCTGGTCCGAGTCCGGGTTTTTATCCGAAGTATCCTTTGTGGATAGTTTGAGTTAGCTTGTGTCTTTCCAATGGAAGTGTTTTCCTTTGGAATTTCTTTCCCTCCCCAGTTTGAGTCCTTTACTTCCCCAGTGAGGTCTCCAGTCCAGTCGTGTCTTGTTCATGCTGTGTCAGTTTTGTTTTCCCCCAAATCAGAGTCGTGTCCTGCTCACGCATTTCTTTTCCTTTTATCCCCAATAAGAGTCCCGTTTGAGTCTTTGTTCCTGGTGAGTATATTACTCCGACGGATCGTCTTTTCTTCTGTGTGAACTATATCCCCATAGAGTTTGTGTCTTTTACATGCATACATCTGCATCATGAGGTCTCTTAGGGACCAAAATTTGTCTCATTATTGTTATTTAAGCCCATTCTACCGTGTCAAGATGAAGATTTCTAAACTTCACTTCTCCGGCTAGAATGACCTTAAATAGGGGCATCTGTAAGACCCCAATTTTTGTCCCTAAGATCCCTCATGGCATCATATCATATCATATCATTACCTCAAGGATCATTGTGCACCTTGCTTCCCTCCTAGTGGATGGGTTATCATGTGAGAGTGGTTCTTGATCACCAAGCATGTTTAGCATTTGTATATCATTGCTTTTCATTTGTTTACTAACCCAAAAGTACAAAAATATTATCATCTAACCATGTTACTTGCAGATGAAGCAAACTAGGTCAAAACAGTCAATGCATTCATTGTGCAATGGATGGTGGCCATTCTTGAAGAATTTGGGCACCATGATCATTACTAAGAGATTCATATGAGTTGTAACATCATTTGGTATCAAGATCTCAAGTGGAAGAGGTTTGAAATTCATCAGAACATGGCTCAGTCAACCAAAACCCTAGCAAAGTCAACTGTGGTCAACTGTGCATTTAATCAGTGATTTGATGGTGGGAAATGGTTTGAGAGGTCTCATTCATGTCCATACAAGCCTCATATAACATGTCAATCATCAACATTGAAGAATTGGAGGTCAGACAAAAAGTTTCCAAAAAATAGCAAGTGACCTGTAATTTCCAACTGCCAAAAATGGAAAGGTCTTCTCCTCAACTTTACATCATCAAGAAAGCTTCAAATCAAATTTTGTCCAACATGAAAGTTGAAGATCTTGCTCTTGCCTTTCCAAAACATCCAAGAACACCCATTTCTCATTTATGGTTGGCAAGTTATGATCAAATCATTTTCAAGAAATCTTGAACTTCAAGGAGGCATAACTCTTGAACCATTTGGCCAAATTGAGTGAGGTTTCTTTGAGCAAATTTAATTTGACATAAGCTATCATAATCCATCATTACATTGCATCAAAAATCATCACATAAAAAGTCCATTTTTCAAGTGAACCAATTTAAATTTTGGTGGGAAAAAAAGTGATTTTGAAAAATACACATGATTTTCACTCCAAACCAATGCCAATCACTTCAAAACAGAAATTTGGACTTGCTTCAACTGGTTTTGCACTGTTCCATTGGTCACATTTGAAAAAGGGCATTTTGGCCAAATTACATAACATGTGCATTTCACTTAATCCAATCCATTTTTGCTAATCATGTTTAGCAAGTGTGATTACCAGGTACTATAAGACCTTAATCATAACAGAAAATCGAGATCAACAATCACAATCTCAGATCCAAACCAAAAATCTCCGAAATTCTCTCAAATTTGTTCAAACTTTTTTTCACTTTTCCATCGAAATTCTTGATTCTCTCTGCTTGTTCTTGTGATAATCCTCATCTACAGGTATAATTGAGCATCTGTTGAAGCAAAATAGTGGTGAATCTGTGAAGATCGTGGCTGTTGAAAAGTTGAAGATGCACATGGCAGTTGGAGATTGTTGCGAATTCAAGCTGTTCTGAGCTGAAGTATTGCTTCCATACCTTCATCCAAACATCACTGAGCATCTGTTTCATAGTTTCAAGCCTTGAATCCATCAAATCAAGATCTGCACTTCAATTCAGGTTGGAATTCGAATCTTACAATTGCTAAAATTATGATATGGCTTTGATAGATCTTTTATTGCTGAGCATTCTGCAACTTGAATCGTGCAATTTCATTGAGATTTGAGCTAGATATGCTGATTTGAATTTTTGATGCCAAAACTTATCTTGATCGATTCTCTTCATGTGGTTAGAATTAGAACGAATTAAGGTGATATTGTTGATCTATGATGAAAGATGAGTTGAATGATGTATCGTTTGTTGATTTTGGGGAAAAATGTTCATGACCTGGATTTTTGATGAAGAACAGTTTGAATGTATGAAGAACACGTTTCCAGATCGTGTTTGATTCACTTAAGTGGCGCCAGTTTTGAATTGAAACACGGTTCGATTCCGTGTATTGGACTTTCTTATCTTAGGCTTTGGCATTTATTTCATTCCTAGTTCACATGTTCACTATGCCTTATTTCACTTTTTTTTTTAATTTTTCCCCATACTAAATAAATCATAACTCATTCATTTTTTGTCCAAATAATATGAGGTTTTTTCCACCATGATCCTTGCCATGTCCTTTATTTTTTGATGATTTTTAATGAATTTGTGCACGGTTGGAAAAAAATATTTGGCTAGGGTTTGTTTTCACATGTCATTTGTTGCACCATCCTTACTCTTTTGATCATGAAATGATGATGCTTAATTGGGAATTCTTGAAATTTTACATATGTGTTCTAGACTCATTCCTGGTCATTTTGGTATAGGATTTGTGATTTTTGCATTTTTGGAGTGAGAGATATGACATGATCATTAGAGGTGTGACAATTTGTGTCACACCATTTCTTGTGCAACTTCATGATTTTTGTTACCATGCCACATGAACTCAAAATGACTTGAATTTTTGCATGTTGGATCTTCTGGATGTTAAGTTTGAATGTGAATTTTCCTGGATTTTTTGAGTGCATTTCCAATTTGATTGAGATTTTCTTCACTGTTTGACCAATTGTGGACTTTTTGAGAGTCATGATTTTATTTGATTTGTGAAATTCTTGTGGCTTATTGGATGGACTTGAAATTTGGCATGTGTATTATAGACATCTTGAAGTTTGCCATGGCTTTGGTTTCATTCATTTATCATGCTTGGTCTCTGTTTTATGATTGCTTGAAGTTGATGCATGTTTTGATGCCTTGTATGAGCTTGCTTGAACATGCTTTGACTTGTTGATTTTAATTTCCATACTTCCACTTATCCTAATGCCATGAAATTTGGTGTGTTGCTCATTGAATGTGTTCTGTTTAAGCATGATTTTTCTTAGAATTTTTTGAGCCATTTTGGTATTGATATGCTTGTGTTCATTCTGTTTACATCAATGTGATTCCAACTTGCCTAGTTTGACATGATTTGCTTATGAAATGCAATTGGTGAAAGCTTTTGATGTGAGACCAATTGGAATTGGTTCTCATTTGATTAATTTTGATTTTGATTAACTTTCATGTTCTTTTTTGGTCTATTTCTCCTCCTTTGACCCTAGGCTTTGGCCTAAGGGTTTACTTCTCACATTTGAGTTTGTTTTCAGGTTGAAGAAGCAATTGCTTTAAGGAGATTAATTCAAGTTGATTAAGTTTGGTTTATTTGATTGTTATGGACTAACTTGGTTTGTTTTGTAGTATGCCTCTAGCTCATTTGATTTGAGTTTGTGCTTTGCACATGTGATTGATTGTGTTGACTGTTGGTTCTTAGCTTGTCTGTTTTGACTTTGTGATTGAGTACTGATTATATTTGATTGATTTCAGGTACCTTAGTTGCTATAGTTCATTATGAACTTGCTATTGCTTTGCTTGATAGCATTAGCATTGAGGTAGAATCTCTTGTCTCCATGTAGTCTGGAAGACCTGGCTTGTTACTTAGCCAGGCACCTGTCTGAAGTCCTCCTTAAGAGGCGATGTTTGTGATTGTTTAACTTTGTCCCCAAGCAGGAAAAGACCTCATGTGAGGCAATTGGTAGATAGAAGAGATATGTAGCCTATCTCCTACTATTTTGTGTGTCATTCACCTTGCTCACACCACATGTGTTGATGCATAGTGAGTAAAAACCCAAGATCTATCGAGTCATTAACTTGTGGAGAGAGTTCCAACTTTCTGAACTCCCACACCTTCTGATATTCAATGCTCTCCCTGACCAGGGATAAGAGTAATGAGGCATGTAACACCCTTCTAAAATACCCCAAATATTTAATTAAAACAACAAATATATATCAGAGTAGATATGCAATTAAGGGTGTCACACAATCACTTCACACCATTCACCAAAATAACTGTCATGCTCTTTATTTAATCAAAATAAACATTGCATAATTCGCAGCGGATAGAAATCAAATCAATCATGCAAAACATGTAACACATTACATGTAAACTGGTTCAACAACCAACAATAAAACAATTAAAACATCCCTTCCCGATGTTACATCTACCAGAGCATGACCCACTAAGGAACTACACTAGACTCCAAGTACTAGCTCCTACTCAATCACTGCTCGTTACCTGAAAAATAGTTGTAAGGGTGAGTTCCTCAATCGATATAAAAAGCATTATAAAATATCATGTAATGCTAAGTAAATAACACATTAATCACCCTAATTACATCACACATTCAGTAACGGCAACATCAACTCATACTCATAATCATACTCAACATAAACATCAAAACACACGTATAATATTGGAACACATCCATTCATATTATACACAATACATACATTATGCAATGAGACTCCATGCATGCGGTACTGACTATTCGTGAACATATAGTTCACCTCACCGATCAAATCCAGATACGGCTACCAAGCCCACTAGTCCCACTCATTTGAGACCTAGTGACTCACTCACTAATTCCTCACCACGGAAATTAGCTACCACCAACTCACTAATTCCTCACTATGGGAATTAGCTACCACCATACAGACTACAATATGCATGCTAAATCACCTAGCAATGCAAAATCATCAACAATAATCCACAATGATTTACTCACTAATTCCTCACCATGGGAATTAGCTACCACCATAAAGGCCACAATATGCATGCTAATTCACCTAGCAATGCAACATCATTAACAACAATCCACAATGGACATATGCTCACACTCTAAGCCATAAAACAGTCCATTCACCAACACATGCATAATATATACATTCACAACATTATGCATATTTTCACACATCATCAGTATATTTATCACATAATCATATCATGTCATGCCAATTAATCAATCACAGTATTAGCACACTCCACTAATACCTATACTGCTCAAAACAGCGGGAATAAATCCCTATTACATCATACGCCAATATAGGCCAAACACCAATTATGCACACATTATTCAAATATTAATTTTTTCCAATTTCCAACAGTGTTAACCGGTTAACGCCCTGGGTTAACCGGTTAACGCAACACAGAACACGCTTTCTGGCAAAAACTCAACAGTGTTAACCGGTTAACGCCCTGGGTTAACCGGTTAACGCAGACAGAACAACAATTTCTCAGAAATCACAACAGTGTTAACCGGTTAACGCCCTGGGTTAACCGGTTAACGCAAGCAAAACAACAATATTTTCACAGTTCATAACAGTGTTAACCGGTTAACACCCTGGGTTAACCGGTTAACGCAAGACAGAAAGCTGTTCCTGCGCTAACACGAAGCAGAATGCAGAATTCTCCGCATTTTCCGCCGTTGGAGGACTTCCGGACCTCCGATTCCGATTCCGTAAAAAGCTATACGTTCGGGAAATCACAACTCACACAAATACAGATTCAATTACAGTTTTCATATCATCTATTCATCACAATTTTTCAACATTCATAATCCAATTAGGGTCAAATCAACGGCTTATCACTACCCATTACATGTTAACCCATAATACCCATTAACCGACGATAAACCCCCCTTACCTGAGTTAATCCGGCAATCCTTTATCTTCAAGCTTTTCTCTTCTCCAACCTTCGTTCTCTTGCTCTTCCTCTTTGCCCTTTCTCCACTTCTCTGCCGCTTCTCTGTTTTCACGTGAAAACCCTCTTTACCAAATGAAACTCTTTTTCTTATTCCAACTTATATATTCCAATAATAAAATCCAATAATATTCTAAATTATTTAATTAAATTAATAAATATAATATTAACTTAAATTAAATAATTATCTTATTTTATCGGGGTAGTAGTTAACCTTCTCTTTAACTCTTGGAAACCTTCTTCACATTTTGAGTCCCAAACAAACGCTTGCCCCTTTCTAGTCAACATTGTCAACGGTAACGCCAACTTAGAAAATCCCTCAATGAATTTCCTATAATAACCTGCCAAACCAAGGAAACTTCGAATCTCAGCAACAGACTTAGGAGCTTCCCACTTAGATACCGCTTCTATCTTAGAAGGATCAACAGCAACACCACCTCTTGAAATCACATGACCAAGAAAACTAACTTCTTCTAACCAAAATTCACACTTAGAGAGTTTAGCAAATAACTTCTTTTCTCGTAGAACTCCTAAAACCACTCTCAAATGTTCAGCATGCTCTTCTTCAGATTTCGAATACACCAAAATATCGTCAATAAATACCACAACAAACTTGTCTAGGTACGGATGGAAAATCCTATTCATATACTCCATAAATACTCCAGGCGCATTAGTCACACCAAAAGGCATTACAAAATACTCATAGTGTCCATACCTTGTTCTGAAAGCAGTCTTCTGAATATCCTCAGTTTTCACACGTATCTGATGATACCCCGATCTCAAATCTATTTTGCTGAACACACTCACACCAACCAACTGATCCATCAAATCATCAATCCTTGGCAAAGGATACCGATTCTTGATCGTCACTTTATTCAGTTGCCTGTAGTCCACACACAACCTTATAGTACCTTCTTTCTTCTTAACCAATAACACTGGTGCACCCCACGGTGACACACTCGGACGAATAAATTTCTTATCCAACAGATCTTCCAGCTGACTCTTCAATTCAGTTAACTCAACAGCAGACATACGGTACGGAGCCATCGATATCGGCCTAGTACCAGGTACCAAATCAATCGAGAACTCAACTTCACGCTCTGGCGGTAATTCATTCACTTCTTCAGGAAACACATCAGGAAAATCACACACCACGGCTAGATCGCAAATCACCAGTTTATCTTTAGCCTCCAAAGTCGCTAACAGCATAAACAACTCTGCCCCATCTGCTACTGCCTCATTCACCTGCCTTGCTGATAGAAACAAACTCTTTCCTTCCTCAATCTCAGGAAAGATCACAGTCTTATCAAAACAGTTGATATAAACTCGGTTAAACACCAACCAGTTCATACCCAGGATAACATCAATCTGCACTAGTGGAAGACACACAAGGTCCATCCCAAAGTCTCTACCAAAAATACTCAAAGGATAATTCAAACAAACTGAAGTAGTAGTCACTGAACCCTTCGCAGAAGTATCAATCACCATACTTCCATGCATCTCAGATATCTTTAATTTAAGTTTCACAGCACAATCCAAAGATATAAAGGAATGAGTCGCACCGGTGTCAATAATAGCTACAAGAGGAAAGCCATTAATATAACACGTACCTCGGATCAAACGATCATCTGCAGAAGTCTCAGAACCCGATAAAGCAAAAACCTTGCCTCCCGACTGGTTCTCTCTCTTCGGCTTAGGACACTGTGGACTGATATGACCCACCTCTCCACAGTTGAAACAAGTCACAGTCTTCAACCGGCACTCTGCAGCCAAGTGACCACCTTTTCCACACTTGAAACACTTCTTCTCAATACTGGTACACTCATGGATACGATGTCCAGCCTGACCACACCTGTAACACTTAGCAGGAGCACTGGAGTCTCCCCCACTAGGCCTCTTCATTCCACTCTGCCTCTGGAAACCTTTGCCAGCTGCATACGGTTTTCCACGATCATTCTGATTCTTGCCTTTCCTATCAACCCTCTGCTGATAGCTCTCCGCTCTGGCCTTGGTATCCTGTTCGAAAATCCTGCAACAGTCAACCAAGTCAGAGAACACTCTGATCTGCTGATACCCAATAGCCTGCTTGATCTCGGGACGTAACCCGTTCTCAAACTTCACACATTTCAAAAATTCCCCAGTAGCCTCATCATAGGGAGTGTAATATTTCGACAGCTCTGTGAACTTAGCAGCATACTCAGTAACAGACCTGTTACCCTGCTTCAATTCTAAGAACTCTATCTCTTTCTTTCCTCTGACATCTTCTGGAAAGTACTTCCTCAGGAATCTCTCTCTGAACACAGCCCAAGTGATCTCAGCATCCCCAGCAGCTTCCAACTCAGAGCGTATAGCAACCCACCAATCATCTGCTTCCTCTGACAGCATATGCGTACCGAACCTGACCTTCTGGTTATCGGCACACTCAGTCACTCGGAAGATCCTCTCGATTTCCTTCAACCACTTCTGAGCACCATCTGGATCGTATGCTCCCTTGAACATTGGAGGATTGTTCTTCTGGAACTCACTCAGTTGACGAGCAGCTCCCATTCCCACAACATTCGGATTCCCTCCAAGTACTCCAGCTAGCATACCCAGAGCCTCAGCAATCGCAGCATCGTCTCTACCTCTTCCAGCCATCTCTATTCTGAGAACCCAACAAGATAAAACAATAAGTACTGATAGGGTTACACAACACCTATCACGTACAGGGGAAACAGAATAATTACGACTCGACTCGACCGACTATGCTCTGATACCACTAATGTAACACCCTTCTAAAATACCCCAAATATTTAATTAAAACAACAAATATATATCAGAGTAGATATGCAATTAAGGGTGTCACACAATCACTTCACACCATTCACCAAAATAACTGTCATGCTCTTTATTTAATCAAAATAAACATTGCATAATTCGCAGCGGATAGAAATCAAATCAATCATGCAAAACATGTAACACATTACATGTAAACTGGTTCAACAACCAACAATAAAACAATTAAAACATCCCTTCCCGATGTTACATCTACCAGAGCATGACCCACTAAGGAACTACACTAGACTCCAAGTACTAGCTCCTACTCAATCACTGCTCGTTACCTGAAAAATAGTTGTAAGGGTGAGTTCCTCAATCGATATAAAAAGCATTATAAAATATCATGTAATGCTAAGTAAATAACACATTAATCACCCTAATTACATCACACATTCAGTAACGGCAACATCAACTCATACTCATAATCATACTCAACATAAACATCAAAACACACGTATAATATTGGAACACATCCATTCATATTATACACAATACATACATTATGCAATGAGACTCCATGCATGCGGTACTGACTATTCGTGAACATATAGTTCACCTCACCGATCAAATCCAGATACGGCTACCAAGCCCACTAGTCCCACTCATTTGAGACCTAGTGACTCACTCACTAATTCCTCACCACGGAAATTAGCTACCACCAACTCACTAATTCCTCACTATGGGAATTAGCTACCACCATACAGACTACAATATGCATGCTAAATCACCTAGCAATGCAAAATCATCAACAATAATCCACAATGATTTACTCACTAATTCCTCACCATGGGAATTAGCTACCACCATAAAGGCCACAATATGCATGCTAATTCACCTAGCAATGCAACATCATTAACAACAATCCACAATGGACATATGCTCACACTCTAAGCCATAAAACAGTCCATTCACCAACACATGCATAATATATACATTCACAACATTATGCATATTTTCACACATCATCAGTATATTTATCACATAATCATATCATGTCATGCCAATTAATCAATCACAGTATTAGCACACTCCACTAATACCTATACTGCTCAAAACAGCGGGAATAAATCCCTATTACATCATACGCCAATATAGGCCAAACACCAATTATGCACACATTATTCAAATATTAATTTTTTCCAATTTCCAACAGTGTTAACCGGTTAACGCCCTGGGTTAACCGGTTAACGCAACACAGAACACGCTTTCTGGCAAAAACTCAACAGTGTTAACCGGTTAACGCCCTGGGTTAACCGGTTAACGCAGACAGAACAACAATTTCTCAGAAATCACAACAGTGTTAACCGGTTAACGCCCTGGGTTAACCGGTTAACGCAAGCAAAACAACAATATTTTCACAGTTCATAACAGTGTTAACCGGTTAACACCCTGGGTTAACCGGTTAACGCAAGACAGAAAGCTGTTCCTGCGCTAACACGAAGCAGAATGCAGAATTCTCCGCATTTTCCGCCGTTGGAGGACTTCCGGACCTCCGATTCCGATTCCGTAAAAAGCTATACGTTCGGGAAATCACAACTCACACAAATACAGATTCAATTACAGTTTTCACATCATCTATTCATCACAATTTTTCAACATTCATAATCCAATTAGGGTCAAATCAACGGCTTATCACTACCCATTACATGTTAACCCATAATACCCATTAACCGACGATAAACCCCCCTTACCTGAGTTAATCCGGCAATCCTTTATCTTCAAGCTTTTCTCTTCTCCAACCTTCGTTCTCTTGCTCTTCCTCTTTGCCCTTTCTCCACTTCTCTGCCGCTTCTCTGTTTTCACGTGAAAACCCTCTTTACCAAATGAAACTCTTTTTCTTATTCCAACTTATATATTCCAATAATAAAATCCAATAATATTCTAAATTATTTAATTAAATTAATAAATATAATATTAACTTAAATTAAATAATTATCTTATTTTATCGGGGTGTTACAACTCTCCCCCACTAAAAGAGTTTTCGTCCTCGAAAACATACCTCAAGCGAATAACTCGGGATAAGACTCCTTCATCTGACTCTCAAGTTCCCAAGTCACATTGCCACCTGCTGGTCCTCCCCAAGCTACCTTTACCAAAACAATCTCTTTACCCCGCAACTGCTTCAATTCTCGATCCTCGATCCTCATAGGTGATGTTTCAACAGTCAGGTTATCTCTCACCTGTACATCATCTACTTGGACCACATGCGACGGATCAGGAATGTACCTCCTCAACTGAGACACATGAAAAACCTCATGCAAATTCCCAAGTGACGGCGGTAAAGCGATACAATAGGCTACCTCCCCTATCCTCTCCAAAATCTAATAAGGACCAATAAGTCGAGGTGTCAACTTCTTCGACTTCAAAGCTCGACCAACCCCAGTTATCGGAGTAACGCGAAGAAACACATGATCTCCCTCTTGAAACTCAAGTGACTTCCTCCTCTTGTCGTGATAACTCTTCTGACGACTCTGAGCAATTCTCATCTTCTCCTGAATCATCTTAATCTTTTCCGTAGTTTGTTGAACAATCTCCGGTCCAACCACAACACTCTCACCGGACTCATACCAACATAAAGGTGTCCGACATCTCCTACCATACAAAGCTTCAAACGGTGCCATACCAATGCTCGAATGAAAACTATTGTTGTAGGTAAACTCAATCAAAGGTAAATAAAAATCCCAAGCACCTCCCTTTTCCAAAACACAAGCCCTCAAAAGATCCTCTAGTGACTGAATCGTCCTCTCAGTCTGACCATCAGTCTGCGGATGATATGCAGAACTCAATCTCAGCTTAGTTCCCATAGCCCTCTGCAAACCTTCCCAGAACTTCGATGTAAATCTAGGATCTCTGTCCGAAACAATACTCGACGGAATACCATGCAAACTTACAATTTTCTCAATATACAATTCAGCAAATCTCTCTAACGGATAATCCATTCTGATCGGAATGAAATGAGCCGATTTTGTCAATCTGTCAACAATCACCCAAATAGCTTCAAAATTCTTAATCGTCCTCGGTAAACCCGAAACAAAATCCATACTGATACTATCCCACTTCCACTCTGGAATAGCCAACGGTTGCATTAGCCCAGACGGCTTCTGATGCTCAATCTTTGACTTCTGACAAGTCAAACAAGAATAAACAAAACTCGCAATTTCTCTTTTCATTCCCGGCCACCAAAATAACTTTTTCAAATCATGATACATCTTCGTAGCTCCAGGATGAATACTCAGGCCACTACGATGTCCTTCCTCAAGAATACTCTTCTTAAGTTCGGTAACATTCGGAATACACACCCGATTACCAAATTTCAAAACACCATTCTCATCAACTCTGAATTCACCACCTTGACCTTGATTCACTAGAGTCAACTTATCAACCAAAAGCACATCGGATTTCTGACCCTCTCTAATCTCATCCAGAATACCACTCGTTAACTTCAACATTCCCAATTTAACACTATTGTGAGTACTCTCACACACCAAACTCAAGTCTCTAAACTGCTCAATTAAATCCAATTCCTTAACCATTAACATAGACATATGCAATGATTTCCGACTCAATGCATCAGCCACTACGTTTGCTTTACCCGGATGGTAATTCAAACCAAAGTCATAATCCTTCAGAAACTCTAACCATCTCCTCTGTCTCATATTCAGCTCTTTCTGATCAAACAAATACTTTAAACTTTTATGGTCACTGAAAACCTCAAATCTTGACCCGTACAAGTAATGCCTCCATAACTTCAGAACAAACACCACAGCTGCCAACTCTAAATCGTGTGTCGGATAGTTCCTCTCATGAACCTTCAGTTGTCTCGAAGCATAAGCTACAACCTGCTTATTCTGCATCAACACACCACCCAAACCCAACAATGAAGCATCCCAGTAAACCTCAAATGGTTCTGACGGCCTTGGTAATATCAGAATAGGAGCAGTAGTTAACCTTCTCTTTAACTCTTGGAAACCTTCTTCACATTTTGAGTCCCAAACAAACGCTTGCCCCTTTCTAGTCAACATTGTCAACGGTAACGCCAACTTAGAAAATCCCTCAATGAATTTCCTATAATAACCTGCCAAACCAAGGAAACTTCGAATCTCAGCAACAGACTTAGGAGCTTCCCACTTAGATACCGCTTCTATCTTAGAAGGATCAACAGCAACACCACCTCTTGAAATCACATGACCAAGAAAACTAACTTCTTCTAACCAAAATTCACACTTAGAGAGTTTAGCAAATAACTTCTTTTCTCGTAGAACTCCTAAAACCACTCTCAAATGTTCAGCATGCTCTTCTTCAGATTTCGAATACACCAAAATATCGTCAATAAATACCACAACAAACTTGTCTAGGTACGGATGGAAAATCCTATTCATATACTCCATAAATACTCCAGGCGCATTAGTCACACCAAAAGGCATTACAAAATACTCATAGTGTCCATACCTTGTTCTGAAAGCAGTCTTCTGAATATCCTCAGTTTTCACACGTATCTGATGATACCCCGATCTCAAATCTATTTTGCTGAACACACTCACACCAACCAACTGATCCATCAAATCATCAATCCTTGGCAAAGGATACCGATTCTTGATCGTCACTTTATTCAGTTGCCTGTAGTCCACACACAACCTTATAGTACCTTCTTTCTTCTTAACCAATAACACTGGTGCACCCCATGGTGACACACTCGGACGAATAAATTTCTTATCCAACAGATCTTCCAGCTGACTCTTCAATTCAGTTAACTCAACAGCAGACATACGGTACGGAGCCATCGATATCGGCCTAGTACCAGGTACCAAATCAATCGAGAACTCAACTTCACGCTCTGGCGGTAATTCATTCACTTCTTCAGGAAACACATCAGGAAAATCACACACCACGGCTAGATCGCAAATCACCAGTTTATCTTTAGCCTCCAAAGTCGCTAACAGCATAAACAACTCTGCCCCATCTGCTACTGCCTCATTCACCTGCCTTGCTGATAGAAACAAACTCTTTCCTTCCTCAATCTCAGGAAAGATCACAGTCTTATCAAAACAGTTGATATAAACTCGGTTAAACACCAACCAGTTCATACCCAGGATAACATCAATCTGCACTAGTGGAAGACACACAAGGTCCATCCCAAAGTCTCTACCAAAAATACTCAAAGGATAATTCAAACAAACTGAAGTAGTAGTCACTGAACCCTTCGCAGAAGTATCAATCACCATACTTCCATGCATCTCAGATATCTTTAATTTAAGTTTCACAGCACAATCCAAAGATATAAAGGAATGAGTCGCACCGGTGTCAATAATAGCTACAAGAGGAAAGCCATTAATATAACACGTACCTCGGATCAAACGATCATCTGCAGAAGTCTCAGAACCCGATAAAGCAAAAACCTTGCCTCCCGACTGGTTCTCTCTCTTCGGCTTAGGACACTGTGGACTGATATGACCCACCTCTCCACAGTTGAAACAAGTCACAGTCTTCAACCGGCACTCTGCAGCCAAGTGACCACCTTTTCCACACTTGAAACACTTCTTCTCAATACTGGTACACTCATGGATACGATGTCCAGCCTGACCACACCTGTAACACTTAGCAGGAGCACTGGAGTCTCCCCCACTAGGCCTCTTCATTCCACTCTGCCTCTGGAAACCTTTGCCAGCTGCATACGGTTTTCCACGATCATTCTGATTCTTGCCTTTCCTATCAACCCTCTGCTGATAGCTCTCCGCTCTGGCCTTGGTATCCTGTTCGAAAATCCTGCAACAGTCAACCAAGTCAGAGAACACTCTGATCTGCTGATACCCAATAGCCTGCTTGATCTCGGGACGTAACCCGTTCTCAAACTTCACACATTTCAAAAATTCCCCAGTAGCCTCATCATAGGGAGTGTAATATTTCGACAGCTCTGTGAACTTAGCAGCATACTCAGTAACAGACCTGTTACCCTGCTTCAATTCTAAGAACTCTATCTCTTTCTTTCCTCTGACATCTTCTGGAAAGTACTTCCTCAGGAATCTCTCTCTGAACACAGCCCAAGTGATCTCAGCATCCCCAGCAGCTTCCAACTCAGAGCGTATAGCAACCCACCAATCATCTGCTTCCTCTGACAGCATATGCGTACCGAACCTGACCTTCTGGTTATCGGCACACTCAGTCACTCGGAAGATCCTCTCGATTTCCTTCAACCACTTCTGAGCACCATCTGGATCGTATGCTCCCTTGAACATTGGAGGATTGTTCTTCTGGAACTCACTCAGTTGACGAGCAGCTCCCATTCCCACAACATTCGGATTCCCTCCAAGTACTCCAGCTAGCATACCCAGAGCCTCAGCAATCGCAGCATCGTCTCTACCTCTTCCAGCCATCTCTATTCTGAGAACCCAACAAGATAAAACAATAAGTACTGATAGGGTTACACAACACCTATCACGTACAGGGGAAACAGAATAATTACGACTCGACTCGACCGACTATGCTCTGATACCACTAATGTAACACCCTTCTAAAATACCCCAAATATTTAATTAAAACAACAAATATATATCATAGTAGATATGCAATTAAGGGTGTCACACAATCACTTCACACCATTCACCAAAATAACTGTCATGCTCTTTATTTAATCAAAATAAACATTGCATAATTCGCAGCGGATAGAAATCAAATCAATCATGCAAAACATGTAACACATTACATGTAAACTGGTTCAACAACCAACAATAAAACAATTAAAACATCCCTTCCCGATGTTACATCTACCAGAGCATGACCCACTAAGGAACTACACTAGACTCCAAGTACTAGCTCCTACTCAATCACTGCTCGTTACCTGAAAAATAGTTGTAAGGGTGAGTTCCTCAATCGATATAAAAAGCATTATAAAATATCATGTAATGCTAAGTAAATAACACATTAATCACCCTAATTACATCACACATTCAGTAACGGCAACATCAACTCATACTCATAATCATACTCAACATAAACATCAAAACACACGTATAATATTGGAACACATCCATTCATATTATACACAATACATACATTATGCAATGAGACTCCATGCATGCGGTACTGACTATTCGTGAACATATAGTTCACCTCACCGATCAAATCCAGATACGGCTACCAAGCCCACTAGTCCCACTCATTTGAGACCTAGTGACTCACTCACTAATTCCTCACCACGGAAATTAGCTACCACCAACTCACTAATTCCTCACTATGGGAATTAGCTACCACCATACAGACTACAATATGCATGCTAAATCACCTAGCAATGCAAAATCATCAACAATAATCCACAATGATTTACTCACTAATTCCTCACCATGGGAATTAGCTACCACCATAAAGGCCACAATATGCATGCTAATTCACCTAGCAATGCAACATCATTAACAACAATCCACAATGGACATATGCTCACACTCTAAGCCATAAAACAGTCCATTCACCAACACATGCATAATATATACATTCACAACATTATGCATATTTTCACACATCATCAGTATATTTATCACATAATCATATCATGTCATGCCAATTAATCAATCACAGTATTAGCACACTCCACTAATACCTATACTGCTCAAAACAGCGGGAATAAATCCCTATTACATCATACGCCAATATAGGCCAAACACCAATTATGCACACATTATTCAAATATTAATTTTTTCCAATTTCCAACAGTGTTAACCGGTTAACGCCCTGGGTTAACCGGTTAACGCAACACAGAACACGCTTTCTGGCAAAAACTCAACAGTGTTAACCGGTTAACGCCCTGGGTTAACCGTTAACGCAGACAGAACAGCAATTTCTCAGAAATCACAACAGTGTTAACCGGTTAACGCCCTGGGTTAACCGGTTAACGCAAGCAAAACAACAATATTTTCACAGTTCATAACAGTGTTAACCGGTTAACACCCTGGGTTAACCGGTTAACGCAAGACAGAAAGCTGTTCCTGCGCTAACACGAAGCAGAATGCAGAATTCTCCGCATTTTCCGCCGTTGGAGGACTTCCGGACCTCCGATTCCGATTCCGTAAAAAGCTATACGTTCGGGAAATCACAACTCACACAAATACAGATTCAATTACAGTTTTCACATCATCTATTCATCACAATTTTTCAACATTCATAATCCAATTAGGGTCAAATCAACGGCTTATCACTACCCATTACATGTTAACCCATAATACCCATTAACCGACGATAAACCCCCCTTACCTGAGTTAATCCGGCAATCCTTTATCTTCAAGCTTTTCTCTTCTCCAACCTTCGTTCTCTTGCTCTTCCTCTTTGCCCTTTCTCCACTTCTCTGCCGCTTCTCTGTTTTCACGTGAAAACCCTCTTTACCAAATGAAACTCTTTTTCTTATTCCAACTTATATATTCCAATAATAAAATCCAATAATATTCTAAATTATTTAATTAAATTAATAAATATAATATTAACTTAAATTAAATAATTATCTTATTTTATCGGGGTGTTACAACTCTCCCCCACTAAAAGAGTTTTCGTCCTCGAAAACATACCTCAAGCGAATAACTCGGGATAAGACTCCTTCATCTGACTCTCAAGTTCCCAAGTCACATTGCCACCTGCTGGTCCTCCCCAAGCTACCTTTACCAAAACAATCTCTTTACCCCGCAACTGCTTCAATTCTCGATCCTCGATCCTCATAGGTGATGTTTCAACAGTCAGGTTATCTCTCACCTGTACATCATCTACTTGGACCACATGCGACGGATCAGGAATGTACCTCCTCAACTGAGACACATGAAAAACCTCATGCAAATTCCCAAGTGACGGCGGTAAAGCGATACAATAGGCTACCTCCCCTATCCTCTCCAAAATCTAATAAGGACCAATAAGTCGAGGTGTCAACTTCTTCGACTTCAAAGCTCGACCAACCCCAGTTATCGGAGTAACGCGAAGAAACACATGATCTCCCTCTTGAAACTCAAGTGACTTCCTCCTCTTGTCGTGATAACTCTTCTGACGACTCTGAGCAATTCTCATCTTCTCCTGAATCATCTTAATCTTTTCCGTAGTTTGTTGAACAATCTCCGGTCCAACCACAGCACTCTCACCGGACTCATACCAACATAAAGGTGTCCGACATCTCCTACCATACAAAGCTTCAAACGGTGCCATACCAATGCTCGAATGAAAACTATTGTTGTAGGTAAACTCAATCAAAGGTAAATAAAAATCCCAAGCACCTCCCTTTTCCAAAACACAAGCCCTCAAAAGATCCTCTAGTGACTGAATCGTCCTCTCAGTCTGACCATCAGTCTGCGGATGATATGCAGAACTCAATCTCAGCTTAGTTCCCATAGCCCTCTGCAAACCTTCCCAGAACTTCGATGTAAATCTAGGATCTCTGTCCGAAACAATACTCGACGGAATACCATGCAAACTTACAATTTTCTCAATATACAATTCAGCAAATCTCTCTAACGGATAATCCATTCTGATCGGAATGAAATGAGCCGATTTTGTCAATCTGTCAACAATCACCCAAATAGCTTCAAAATTCTTAATCGTCCTCGGTAAACCCGAAACAAAATCCATACTGATACTATCCCACTTCCACTCTAGAATAGCCAACGGTTGCATTAGCCCAGACGGCTTCTGATGCTCAATCTTTGACTTCTGACAAGTCAAACAAGAATAAACAAAACTCGCAATTTCTCTTTTCATTCCCGGCCACGAAAATAACTTTTTCAAATCATGATACATCTTCGTAGCTCCAGGATGAATACTCAGGCCACTACGATGTCCTTCCTCAAGAATACTCTTCTTAAGTTCGGTAACATTCGGAATACACACCCGATTACCAAATTTCAAAACACCATTCTCATCAACTCTGAATTCACCACCTTGACCTTGATTCACTAGAGTCAACTTATCAACCAAAAGCACATCGGATTTTTGACCCTCTCTAATCTCATCCAGAATACCACTCGTTAACTTCAACATTCCCAATTTAACACTATTGTGAGTACTCTCACACACCAAACTCAAGTCTCTAAACTGCTCAATTAAATCCAATTCCTTAACCATTAACATAGACATATGCAATGATTTCCGACTCAATGCATCAGCCACTACGTTTGCTTTACCCGGATGGTAATTCAAACCAAAGTCATAATCCTTCAGAAACTCTAACCATCTCCTCTGTCTCATATTCAGCTCTTTCTGATCAAACAAATACTTTAAACTTTTATGGTCACTGAAAACCTCAAATCTTGACCCGTACAAGTAATGCCTCCATAACTTCAGAACAAACACCACAGCTGCCAACTCTAAATCGTGTGTCGGATAGTTCCTCTCATGAACCTTCAGTTGTCTCGAAGCATAAGCTACAACCTGCTTATTCTGCATCAACACACCACCCAAACCCAACAATGAAGCATCCAGTAAACCTCAAATGGTTCTGACGGCCTTGGTAATATCAGAATAGGAGCAGTAGTTAACCTTCTCTTTAACTCTTGGAAACCTTCTTCACATTTTGAGTCCCAAACAAACGCTTGCCCCTTTCTAGTCAACATTGTCAACGGTAACGCCAACTTAGAAAATCCCTCAATGAATTTCCTATAATAACCTGCCAAACCAAGGAAACTTCGAATCTCAGCAACAGACTTAGGAGCTTCCCACTTAGATACCGCTTCTATCTTAGAAGGATCAACAGCAACACCACCTCTTGAAATCACATGACCAAGAAAACTAACTTCTTCTAACCAAAATTCACACTTAGAGAGTTTAGCAAATAACTTCTTTTCTCGTAGAACTCCTAAAACCACTCTCAAATGTTCAGCATGCTCTTCTTCAGATTTCGAATACACCAAAATATCGTCAATAAATACCACAACAAACTTGTCTAGGTACGGATGGAAAATCCTATTCATATACTCCATAAATACTCCAGGCGCATTAGTCACACCAAAAGGCATTACAAAATACTCATAGTGTCCATACCTTGTTCTGAAAGCAGTCTTCTGAATATCCTCAGTTTTCACACGTATCTGATGATACCCCGATCTCAAATCTATTTTGCTGAACACACTCACACCAACCAACTGATCCATCAAATCATCAATCCTTGGCAAAGGATACCGATTCTTGATCGTCACTTTATTCAGTTGCCTGTAGTCCACACACAACCTTATAGTACCTTCTTTCTTCTTAACCAATAACACTGGTGCACCCCACGGTGACACACTCGGACGAATAAATTTCTTATCCAACAGATCTTCCAGCTGACTCTTCAATTCAGTTAACTCAACAGCAGACATACGGTACGGAGCCATCGATATCGGCCTAGTACCAGGTACCAAATCAATCGAGAACTCAACTTCACGCTCTGGCGGTAATTCATTCACTTCTTCAGGAAACACATCAGGAAAATCACACACCACGGCTAGATCGCAAATCACCAGTTTATCTTTAGCCTCCAAAGTCGCTAACAGCATAAACAACTCTGCCCCATCTGCTACTGCCTCATTCACCTGCCTTGCTGATAGAAACAAACTCTTTCCTTCCTCAATCTCAGGAAAGATCACAGTCTTATCAAAACAGTTGATATAAACTCGGTTAAACACCAACCAGTTCATACCCAGGATAACATCAATCTGCACTAGTGGAAGACACACAAGGTCCATCCCAAAGTCTCTACCAAAAATACTCAAAGGATAATTCAAACAAACTGAAGTAGTAGTCACTGAACCCTTCGCAGAAGTATCAATCACCATACTTCCATGCATCTCAGATATCTTTAATTTAAGTTTCACAGCACAATCCAAAGATATAAAGGAATGAGTCGCACCGGTGTCAATAATAGCTACAAGAGGAAAGCCATTAATATAACACGTACCTCGGATCAAACGATCATCTGCAGAAGTCTCAGAACCCGATAAAGCAAAAACCTTGCCTCCCGACTGGTTCTCTCTCTTCGGCTTAGGACACTGTGGACTGATATGACCCACCTCTCCACAGTTGAAACAAGTCACAGTCTTCAACCGGCACTCTGCAGCCAAGTGACCACCTTTTCCACACTTGAAACACTTCTTCTCAATACTGGTACACTCATGGATACGATGTCCAGCCTGACCACACCTGTAACACTTAGCAAGAGCACTGGAGTCTCCCCCACTAGGCCTCTTCATTCCACTCTGCCTCTGGAAACCTTTGCCAGCTGCATACGGTTTTCCACGATCATTCTGATTCTTGCCTTTCCTATCAACCCTCTGCTGATAGCTCTCCGCTCTGGCCTTGGTATCCTGTTCGAAAATCCTGCAACAGTCAACCAAGTCAGAGAACACTCTGATCTGCTGATACCCAATAGCCTGCTTGATCTCGGGACGTAACCCGTTCTCAAACTTCACACATTTCAAAAATTCCCCAGTAGCCTCATCATAGGGAGTGTAATATTTCGACAGCTCTGTGAACTTAGCAGCATACTCAGTAACAGACCTGTTACCCTGCTTCAATTCTAAGAACTCTATCTCTTTCTTTCCTCTGACATCTTCTGGAAAGTACTTCCTCAGGAATCTCTCTCTGAACACAGCCCAAGTGATCTCAGCATCCCCAGCAGCTTCCAACTCAGAGCGTATAGCAACCCACCAATCATCTGCTTCCTCTGACAGCATATGCGTACCGAACCTGACCTTCTGGTTATCGGCACACTCAGTCACTCGGAAGATCCTCTCGATTTCCTTCAACCACTTCTGAGCACCATCTGGATCGTATGCTCCCTTGAACATTGGAGGATTGTTCTTCTGGAACTCACTCAGTTGACGAGCAGCTCCCATTCCCACAACATTCGGATTCCCTCCAAGTACTCCAGCTAGCATACCCAGAGCCTCAGCAATCGCAGCATCGTCTCTACCTCTTCCAGCCATCTCTATTCTGAGAACCCAACAAGATAAAACAATAAGTACTGATAGGGTTACACAACACCTATCACGTACAGGGGAAACAGAATAATTACGACTCAACTCGACCGACTATGCTCTGATACCACTAATGTAACACCCTTCTAAAATACCCCAAATATTTAATTAAAACAACAAATATATATCATAGTAGATATGCAATTAAGGGTGTCACACAATCACTTCACACCATTCACCAAAATAACTGTCATGCTCTTTATTTAATCAAAATAAACATTGCATAATTCGCAGCGGATAGAAATCAAATCAATCATGCAAAACATGTAACACATTACATGTAAACTGGTTCAACAACCAACAATAAAACAATTAAAACATCCCTTCCCGATGTTACATCTACCAGAGCATGACCCACTAAGGAACTACACTAGACTCCAAGTACTAGCTCCTACTCAATCACTGCTCGTTACCTGAAAAATAGTTGTAAGGGTGAGTTCCTCAATCGATATAAAAAGCATTATAAAATATCATGTAATGCTAAGTAAATAACACATTAATCACCATAATTACATCACACATTCAGTAACGGCAACATCAACTCATACTCATAATCATACTCAACATAAACATCAAAACACACGTATAATATTGGAACACATCCATTCATATTATACACAATACATACATTATGCAATGAGACTCCATGCATGCGGTACTGACTATTCGTGAACATATAGTTCACCTCACCGATCAAATCCAGATACGGCTACCAAGCCCACTAGTCCCACTCATTTGAGACCTAGTGACTCACTCACTAATTCCTCACCACGGAAATTAGCTACCACCAACTCACTAATTCCTCACTATGGGAATTAGCTACCACCATACAGACTACAATATGCATGCTAAATCACCTAGCAATGCAAAATCATCAACAATAATCCACAATGATTTACTCACTAATTCCTCACCATGGGAATTAGCTACCACCATAAAGGCCACAATATGCATGCTAATTCACCTAGCAATGCAACATCATTAACAACAATCCACAATGGACATATGCTCACACTCTAAGCCATAAAACAGTCCATTCACCAACACATGCATAATATATACATTCACAACATTATGCATATTTTCACACATCATCAGTATATTTATCACATAATCATATCATGTCATGCCAATTAATCAATCACAGTATTAGCACACTCCACTAATACCTATACTGCTCAAAACAGCGGGAATAAATCCCTATTACATCATACGCCAATATAGGCCAAACACCAATTATGCACACATTATTCAAATATTAATTTTTTCCAATTTCCAACAGTGTTAACCGGTTAACGCCCTGGGTTAACCGGTTAACGCAACACAGAACACGCTTTCTGGCAAAAACTCAACGGTGTTAACCGGTTAACGCCCTGGGTTAACCGGTTAACGCAGACAGAACAGCAATTTCTCAGAAATCACAACAGTGTTAACCGGTTAACGCCCTGGGTTAACCGGTTAACGCAAGCAAAACAACAATATTTTCACAGTTCATAACAGTGTTAACCGGTTAACACCCTGGGTTAACCGGTTAACGCAAGACAGAAAGCTGTTCCTGCGCTAACACGAAGCAGAATGCAGAATTCTCCGCATTTTCCGCCGTTGGAGGACTTCCGGACCTCCGATTCCGATTCCGTAAAAAGCTATACGTTCGGGAAATCACAACTCACACAAATACAGATTCAATTACAGTTTTCACATCATCTATTCATCACAATTTTTCAACATTCATAATCCAATTAGGGTCAAATCAACGGCTTATCACTACCCATTACATGTTAACCCATAATACCCATTAACCGACGATAAACCCCCCTTACCTGAGTTAATCCGGCAATCCTTTAGCTTCAAGCTTTTCTCTTCTCCAACCTTCGTTCTCTTGCTCTTCCTCTTTGCCCTTTCTCCACTTCTCTGCCGCTTCTCTGTTTTCACGTGAAAACCCTCTTTACCAAATGAAACTCTTTTTCTTATTCCAACTTATATATTCCAATAATAAAATCCAATAATATTCTAAATTATTTAATTAAATTAATAAATATAATATTAACTTAAATTAAATAATTATCTTATTTTATCGGGGTGTTACAAGGCACACCCCTCATATCCTTTCATCTGCTTCACCTTGGCTCTTAATGTCAAGGTTAAGAGCACCATTTGCCCCACTCCAGTTGACTTTATAGTCTAACCCTTTGCTTGAGCCTAATTGCTTGGTTATAGTGTGTGCTACATGACTTTGTTTGACTGATTGTTTGCTTCATATGTGCATGTTTTCTTGCATACCTTTGTGCATTTATCATCGTTAATTGTCCATTATTACATGATCATCATCTCATATCTTTGTGATCCATCTTTGGTTTACCCATTGAGGACAATTGTAAGTCCATTCATTGGCCGTTGATCCTATGATTTGGAAGGGATAGAGTATAAGACCATTTCATTTGGCCACTTATGTCCATTGCTTAGTGCATGTTTGTTTGTTGTATGTGAGGATGCAATTATAAGACCATGTTGTTGGCATTTGTATTCCTATGATCATCCTTTGGAGGTTGGTATAAGTCCAGATAGATTGGCATCTGACATCCATGTTTTTGATTCTTTAGGAGATTGGTGTAAATCCATTTATTGGTATCCGGTATCCACCTTTGTTTGTGAGATTGGAGTAAGTCCATTTATTGGCATCCGGTATCATTGTTTGTGTTTTAGGAGATTGGTGTAAATCCATTTATTGGTATCCGGTATCCGCCTTTGTTTGTGAGATTGTAGTAAGTCCATTTATTGGCATCCGGTATCATTGTTTGTGTTTTAGGAGATTGGTGTAAATCCATTTATTGGTATCCGGTATCCGCCTTTGTTCGTGAGATTGGTATAAGTCCATTGATGGCATCCGGTATCACCTTGCCTTTGTTTGCTTACTTGTTTTGTTGCCTCATTCCAAAGGACACACTTGAATCATCTTCTATATGATTTCGAGAGGTGAACTTCTAGGAAGTTTTACACTCCATTCTCCATACCCTCTTTGTCCTAAACCTTTTCACATCGTTAATTCAAAAAAAACTTTGACTTGTTGTGCAAACATCTTCATGTCTTTTCAAATTAGAAACCTGGACCCTAAGTCCTTGACTTTTCAAACTTCACTTTTCATAACACTTCTTTGAATCAATCCTAATCATACTTTGACCATATTTTGTGAATACTCATAATCAGTTAACTTCACACATTCAATTGTTTTGTGGCTTTGTCCATTGTTAATATGTTTTACACATTAGCCATAGGTTTCAATTACCATAGTGGTTGATGTAAATCTTACCTTGTCCTTAGTGAGTTGATTGTAAGTCTTCCATACTTATTATAGGGTTAACCCCTCACTAGTATGTTGAAGCCGTCCTCGCATGGTGGATTGTTGATTCAGGTTGAGTTTTCTCCCATTGGTAATGAAAAGCCTTAGATCTTGTGTTTTAAAATGAACTCACTAATTTTTGGAAATCTTTTAGCCGAACTACGGCGTTTTGATCCTTACCTTTCATGGAAGGTACGTAGGCAACGGGTTCATCCGTTCAAACACAAAAATAATAAAAATTGTATATTCTCTTCTCATCATCCCATTCATGTTTGCACAATATGTCATAAACAAATAAACATTTTTATACAACAAGTGTGAAAAGGGCTCCCTAGGAGTACCTAGGACGTGATGGGTGCCTAACACCTTCCCATTGCGTAATTTACCCCTTACCCAGATTCTCCGATCTTTTCATTAGTTTTCTACGTGTAAAACTTCTTAGGCTTTTGTTCGCTTTTTAGCCATTCCTTTGGATAAATAAAAGTGCGGTGGCGACTCGATTTCTTTGTATACTTTGCTTATGGTTTAATCAATAAATCATATAGCGACCAATACACCGCTATAATAAGTACAAAAGGCTTCTTGATCCGGCCTATTTTTATTAGTGGTGGTCAGAAGGTTCAGTCGAACGCCTTCAATAATTCTGCCGCTACTGGTGGCGTCAGTGTCATCCAGATGCTCGACTTCTAAAGAAGCTTCTAATATGGCACTGATTCATAACTGAAGTAGCCAAAATGGTCCAGCCAGTAGTAAAACGTCCTTGGGTTTGACGTTCCTTAAGGCTTCAGTAGCTTCTCCTAGGGATTCATATAGTGACCCTAAAATTAGCTGACTGAGACATACATCTTTACCCTCATGCAATTGGTCGGCAAGAGTCAAATACCTCTTCGCCACCTTAAGTGATCTACAACAAAATATCATCTGGATAACCATAATGCAAGGAACGCAATATGTTCTTCAACAATAACTTCAATGGTGCCAGTAACATGGTAGTCTTCGATGTACTTACTAAAGTCGACGCAGTTGCTGTAGAAAACAATGTTATCTTCATTGGGGTCAAAGTTACCACCAGTAGGGTGAAGGTCGATGATGGTCACCACGTCGAAGAGCGTAGGTGTCAACATTCCATAAGGAAGTTGAAAAGTGTTTGTGGTACTTTCCCAATAGTACAGGGACACGACTACCATGTTTTGGCAGTATGCCAGACCGGTTCTCGACAATTGGATAAAGTAGAAGATACCTCTCTCTTTCCAGAATTCACTAATGTTAACTTCTATTTTGTATAACCAAGAGATGTAATCATCATGTTTTTTGGTTGGGGGAGCTGAGTGAAAGGCTCGCAGAGTAGTAGTCAGATGTTCTAGATTCATGGGTCCCTTAATGCTAACTAGAGGTTTTGTCCTATGATAAACAAGGAAAAAATCTCTAAGCTTAGTAAGATCTTCAGAAGGGGCATGCATAAGACCAATAAGGGCATGAGTTGTTTCAGAAATGGTGTAAGAAGTGAGTACCTGGGATTTATAAATATGCAACTTTTCCTTGTAGTTTGGAGGTTCAGGAACGTATTCTTGATTTTCAACAACTGTAGCACAAGGGATCATGTTGGGCATGGGGAGTGGACCTTTTACCGCCTTAGTTCTCTTTGTTGGAAGTTTGAGAAATTCTAAGAAATGTTGGAAGAAGAAAGTTTTTCTGGGTAAGAAGTTGAAGAAGATAGTGGAAAAAAGTTGGAAAATGAAGTAAATGCTATTTATAGTGAGGAATAAAAAACTCTCAAGTCTTCACTTTTTTGACAGAGACCTTTTTGGGGGGCAATTTATTAGCTGGGATTTTCGACAAGGGTAAAAATCTAAGCAAGAGGCAAAGATACATATACATTAATGATGTATGCCTAAAGAAGAGTCTTGGGTTGAAGAGATTTGAGACTTAATGTTTTGAAATGTTGTGGGAACATTTCGATCGCGTGGAGTTTCGACAACTTCGAGAGTGTTGAAGAGACAATTATTTGGGCGCGCAGATGTTACGTTCAAACATGAATAACTACCTGGAGGTTTCTTTCTAAAGAACACGTGGAGATAGCGCATGGGCGAGCTGCATGCAATGCTTCACGTGGAAAACACTAAAGATAAGAACATTAGGAGTAGTTATTTTCGTTTTAGTATATATAGGAGTTCTTTTGTAGAATTCGTGGGTGTTCATTTTACTATAGAAATCTAATTATTGCTTATGAAAGATGAGTGTAATTTCTACTTTTTTTTTAGTTTTGGATTATAACATTTTTTTATTACAAAGAAGGCCTAAGGCCAAAAACAAAAACAACAACCCACATCGCCTCAAGAAAGGCTACAATTGAAAAGATTTATCTGATTCCATCAAATCAGCTATCTCAACCAGAACTTCGCTAAAAACAAGAGAATCATCTATAAGATATTCTATTTTTGCTAGAGCATCAGAGAAGAATTGGTTTCTTTATAAATATGGGGCCCTGAAACAATATCCTGATCAACAATCAACTTTTTAATCTCTCTAATTAAAGTGAGAATTTCTTAATGCACTCTATATGTTTCTTAAGCACTACACGAAAATACTAAAATGCTCCCAGATTCTAGAGACGCATCTCCGAAAAAAGAGTTTGATATTTATTTTTTCATCCTACTAAGTACAATTTTCTTATTATCAAATACATTTAATTTGATAACACTATTTATTATCCACAAGTAACCTAATCATAAATACTTAAAAGTATAAGCTTTTTTCGTTATTGATAATAAATACATTTTACTACCATACTAATATTACGGTAACTAATTAAAATATTAGTTTTGTACTTAATTTATATTTAGGATTTCTTTTAATAATTTGAAGAAATATATTATGAAAATATTTATGAGCTTTTATGGGAAATAACAAAATCCACAGGTAACATTAAAATAATCGCCAGGGAACGCAATATTGACATTCAATGCAATTACCAACAAAATAAACCACCGAAAACCCGACCCGATCACTACTGAAAGTGAAGTTCATTTCGTTATCTTGCATCACCTTCTAATCTCCCATATATTCTTGAAGATCACTTTACGGAATTTTTTCAAACACCTTGCGTTCTTCTCAATCTTCAAATCTCCAATACAACGTAACTCAATCGAATATCTCTCAAAATCTATTGTTTTCTTCTTCAGCTTCGCGCTTTAATTTTAATCTATCGCTTCTTATCCGATTTGATTTTCGAGGTTTTTTTGGTTGAATAATTGACAATTTTGTTGCAGATCATTACTCCTAACACGGATCGTTGCTGAAATTGGTTTTGTCCATAATCAGTAATTGTCAATGCCAACAAATGTTTGCAACTCGTTCTGAGATTGGATTTTATATTCTATAAGGTGTAGTGATATACTTTCTTACATAGACTTTTGGATGGGACATGGTTAACACTATCGAGCTTTGAAGGTTAGTTTTTTTTGGCTTCGTACTGTGTGATTAATACTATCGTGTCGGTGATTTAGTTTTCTATGTTTCTACATGATTTATTTATGGTTTATACGTTACTAATTGTGCGAATGACTTCGTG
The DNA here is from genome assembly GCF_024323335.1 of Lathyrus oleraceus. Classification (NCBI taxonomy): domain Eukaryota; kingdom Viridiplantae; phylum Streptophyta; class Magnoliopsida; order Fabales; family Fabaceae; genus Lathyrus; species Lathyrus oleraceus. The sequence continues at coordinate 207,462,859 of NC_066583.1, forward strand.
TGTTTGGTTGGTTGTACACGGGTGGGTATGCGTACCTACCTACCATTATGAGTATGGTGAAATTTCTAAAAACTAGGGTATGTGTACAGTATGAGATATTGTATGAAAAGAATAAAAATGTAAACTTTAAATCATAAGAAATATTTAAACAAGGCAGAAGTTTTGAAGCAAACCAAATTACTAGTTTGTAACAAAACTTGGTGTTTTACATGGACTCGCTTGTACTTAATTATTGGGTCATGGATTTGGCAACTATTTAAGAATAATCATGCAATCCATGTTTTTTCTACTTGGGCATAAGCAAGACAGAATATAGAATGTGACTTTAGCAAAACGAAGCATTTTTAAACTTAGGTTAAATTTGGAGATCATATCGTAACATCACAAATTATAGGGTTTAAATATCTTGGTTATATAGTACAAAACAACGGAGAAATATAAGATGTAAACCATCAAATTCAAATTGAGTGGTTAAAATGGAGAAAGGTCCTAGGTTTATGTGATACAAAAGTACCGTTAAAACGTAAGAGAAATTTTTATTGAACATCGGTAAGACCGGTGATGTTGTATATGATAGAGTGTTGGGCTATAAAGAACAAACACTAAAATAAATTCAATGTAGAAGAAATGAGGGTGTTGCGTTTAAACTGTGGTAAGATTGGACGGGATAAGATTAAAAATGACAACATTAGAGAGACTTGGGTAGAAACGATGGTGAAAATTGAGCTTAAGTGGTTTGGACATGTTGAGAGAAGACTTATGAATTATGTAGTAAGGAGAATTGATTAGATGAAAGATAGTCAAACAACTAAAGGAAGACCTAGAAGAACTCTAAGAGAAATTATGAAATAGATGAGTTAGATAGAAGTATGAGAATTGATAGTAGAACATTATGGCGTGGTTTGATCCACGTAGCTGACTCCACTCAGTGTGATAAGAATTAGTTGTTGTTGTTGTGTATGATCGACACATTGTCCCAATTTATTGATAACACACACAATCAATGGTTTGTCAGTTGTCACCGACTATTGCAGGGCTCGCAATTAAGGTTAGAGCAAACACTTTTTAACTTTTGATGAATGCTATATTTTTGTTTGCCATTTTTTCTTCCTTTCACAAATTGTTTGAATACACGAACATGCCTTAATTTTGTTGCCCATGCATGAAAGTCTACGACTGCTATCATGCGTATATAAATAACACTTGCATTTTGCAATTCACACACTTTTGTTTCTAATTGCAAAACTTGATTCTATAGTTAAGCTTTTGATTTGTTGAGCTTATGTTTTATGTTTCCTTAGAGCACTATGATCCCTAGTTATCTAAGATATGTATATCAATATTATATTCACATAGTTTGGCGCGAAAATGGAAGGCTCATTAATATGGGGAGGATGATGTGCTTAAGCATGTTACTTTGCTTAAAGACTTACAACTCCTGCAGTTCTGTTTACTTACCTATTGTTTTTTGATGGATTATCATTCAAGCTAGATTTTTTGTGCTCCTGACTGTAAGAGGAGCAGCTACAACTATTCCATTCTTTGATTAATAAGGGAGAGGTTGATCTTCTGTCATGCCTTCCCTTCAGCTGTTGAAACTAACTCAGCATGGCCAGAGTTTTCTGGCTTCGAGGAGGTATTGAACTGTATATGTTTCTTTTGGTGATTCTTAATCTTATATGTAGTATTGAATTTGCCTTCTTATTTTTTGCCTAACTCTGTTTCACTATTAACTTAAATATCAAGTTTTCTGTTTTATCAGCTTTTTTTTTTTGCAATGTCTAGTAAGTTCTGATTTATGCATGGTTTCCATTTAGTTCAAAGTTTTCTTCATTTTGATTGTCTTTTTTATTGCATTCTCAATGAAATTGAAAAAAAAAGTTCAAATACATGATAATGGGAATTGCAACAGAACCACACTGACAGTTGTTTCATGCAAAAATAAAAGATTAAGTGGCAGCATATTGGTTCTACTATTTCAAAACCCCTCTACTCCAATCTTAAGACTTTTAATGCTATTTTGTTAGAAACTAGTAATTATAATTAAATAAATGCTAACAACACACTCTAAATGCTCTTTTCACCACACTTAGGGAAACTTAGTTGCAATCAGATGGGTCCAAGAAAGAGACAAATCTTTCTGAGGCTGAAGCATCAGTTTAAAGTTTCATATTTGATCTTATAATTTCCTTCTCATTGTTTCTGTTCCATTTTAAGGGCAATGCATGTCATTGCTGTGTTGGTTTTGCATAGAATATCATATTATCCTCTACATTGATGATAGCCATGTTTCCTTGTCTTAATAGTAGTATCTTTTTATTAATCCCATAACTGGGTTGATCATGTTATTAATAAAATCATTAGCTTTTTAACTTGTTTGCATGTATACTGTATTATTGTTGATGCTTTCTTCATGTGGTTACTGACAGGAAAGCTATACTACTTGCATCTGGTATCTTAATTGCTGGTGGAACAGCTGCATATATGCAATCAAGGTTTAGAGTTAATAAACGTGGTTTGTTTGGCCATTGCAATGAGCACAACAACAACAAAGAAGTAACAAAGGAAGAGGTTATAAATGACTCAACTGCACCAAAAAATAAACAAAAGAAAGGAGGCTTGAAGTCACTTCAAGTCCTTACTGCAATTCTTCTATCCGAGATGGGTCAGTTAGGTGTGAAGAATCTTTTAGCTTTAGTTGCCACAGTGGTAAGGGTGTTTTCTTGTGGAAGATTATGCTTTGTGCTTGGACTTTTTTGTGTTGAGATGAGCCATAGTAATAATAATAATAATTTAATACATATTCAAGTATTCATCATGGTATTTGATTCCTTCTATTTATGTTTGAAATTATATAATCCAGTCCTGGCTTAGTGATGCCTCGCTTGCCACAAAAACAATATTTTAGTTGACTCCCCACCCATCCACCAAAAGAAACGAATAATAAGAAGTTTAAACCAATGGCATTTAAATTTTTACAGGTGCTGCGGACTGCTTTGAGCAACAGGCTAGCTAAAGTGCAAGGCTTCCTATTTCGTGCTGCTTTTCTTCGGCGTGCACCATTGTTTTTTCGATTAATTTCAGAAAATATTATTCTGTGCTTCCTCTTGTCAACCATTCATTCTACATCAAAGTATATAACAGGGACTTTGGGTCTTCATTTCAGAAAATTACTGACAAAGCTTATTCATTCCCATTATTTTGAGGTATAAAATGTTGAATTGCATACTTATGATTAGATTATTTGTGATGAGCTATTGATTAATTTATATATTTCTAGTTCCGACTTCCCTGTGAAGTGTCCGTATTTTAGTTATCAACTTTCATCCTTCCTTTGTTTTTCCCCCCTTTCATATTTGCATGATAATTCTGTTGTCATCTCTGGCTGTGATGTTTGAAAATGCACTTCTAAAATATTTTCAGAATTTGTCTGTTGACACCTTAAATTCTGTTGCTGTCTTCTTCTGCTTATAGTATATGGTCATGGACTTTTAGCCTGGCTAACAGTCCATAGTTGGTCTGCTGGAATTTGATATAATTAAAAAATGAAAACAGGGCTTCATTGTCCAGCTGGTTATCATCTGGCATAGCTTTAGGATCTTTGGATGGTCTTAACCAGAATTATTCTAGTCTTGTTCCTTTAATGGGAAGTTACTTGAGAGTATTCTGACTTTGAGCAGATATTCTACCCTCTCAAAGCAGAATAAATTTCCACTATCCAATAGATACATTAAAATTCTTAGTAATTTAGTATGCATTGACAGCATTCATAGTTGGCCCCTTTAGTTGTTAGTGTTGCTGTATGTTTATTGTTTATTTTTCTTTCAGAACATGGTATATTACAAAATATCACACGTCGATGGTCGGATAGCAAACCCAGAGCAAAGAATTGCTAGTGATGTGCCAAAGTTCTGTTCAGAGTTGAGTGAAATTGTCCAAGATGATCTAACAGCAGTGGCTGATGGACTTCTATATACTTGGCGTCTTTGTTCGTATGCTAGCCCAAAATATGTCTTCTGGATATTGGTATGTCAGTAATTGAACTATACTGTTAAATAGATTTCTCACAGCAGCTTCTGCTCATACTTTTTGAGTCTTTGCTAATTCTTAGAGGCTCTTACAGCTTAGATATGACGTTAGCATCACTTTTTTTTTCTCTCTCTCAATTTACTGTTTTGGCCATTTCAGGCCTATGTACTTGGAGCCGGGGCTGCAATCAGAAACTTCTCTCCTTCGTTTGGGAAACTTATGTCCACAGAACAGCAACTGGAGGGAGAGTACCGACAGCTCCACTCACGATTAAGGACTCACTCAGAAAGTATAGCATTTTATGGTGGAGAGAAGAGAGAAGAAGCTCATATTCAACAAAAATTTAAGACTTTGGTTGGGCACATGAGTAGAGTGCTACATGACCATTGGTGGTTTGGCATGATTCAGGACTTTTTGTTGAAATACCTTGGTGCAACTTTTGCTGTTATTTTGATTATTGAACCTTTCTTTTCTGGTCATCTAAGACCCGACAGTTCAACTTTAGGGCGTGCAGAGATGTTAAGTAATCTAAGATATCACACTAGTGTCATAGTTTCCTTATTTCAGTCTCTAGGAACTCTTTCTATCAGTGCAAGACGGCTCAATCGTCTTAGGTATATTTGATATTTCTTTCCTTTCCTTTTTATAAATTGATATTAGAGGCTTTTATTGGTTCACTACTCATTAAGCATGGTTTATATGCAATTCCTTCATAAGATTCATATTGTCTTCCTAGAAGTTCTGACCTATATGTATATATTACAGCGGGTATGCTGATCGCATTTGTGAGTTACTGGCTATATCAAGGGAGCTAAGCTTGGTAGATGATAAATCATCCCTGCAAAGAAAAGGAAGTAAAAATTGCATAAGCGAAGCTAACTACATTGAGTTTTCTAATGTCAAGGCAAGTCAAATCCGTCCAATCATCTATCAACCATGACTACTTGTTGTGTTTTTAATGTTTTAATAGCGATTTTGCTCCCAAAAATCAGGTTGTGACCCCTACTGGTAATGTCTTGGTGGATGATTTGACTCTCAAGGTTGAACCAGGATCTAATCTTTTGATTACAGGTAGCCAGCTGAACTCTCTTCTCAATGTTATTTTATTATGCATTTCTTCTGTTGCAAAAGTTGCTGTAAAATATTATTTGTAATGGTTGATAGTTTGACATGCTATTGACAATTCTTTTGCTGAAGGTCCAAATGGAAGTGGTAAGAGTTCGCTTTTCCGGGTTTTAGGCGGTCTTTGGCCTTTGATATCTGGACATATTGTGAAACCTGGCATTGGCTCTGATCTTAATAAAGAGATTTTTTATGTACCTCAAAGACCTTACACTGCTGTGGGAACACTTCGTGATCAGTTGATTTATCCTCTTACTGCCAATCAAGAGGTTGAACCACTCACAGATTATGGGATGGTGGAGCTTTTGAAAAATGTAAAGTTCACAGCTAACCCCATGTCTTTCTCAATGCCATGTACATATGTAGCAGTTTATTGATAATTTTGTTGATATATTGTTATCATTCACTAAAATTACATGTGTGTGTTCCAGGTTGACCTTGAATACCTGTTGGACCGTTACCCGTCTGAAAAAGAGGTAAATTGGGGCGATGAACTTTCGTTGGGTGAGCAACAGAGGTTGGGCATGGCCAGACTTTTCTACCACAAACCTAAATTTGCTATTCTTGATGAGTGCACAAGTGCTGTCACTACTGACATGGAAGAGCGGTTTTGTGCTAAAGTTCGGGCCATGGGAACATCATGCATTACCATATCACATCGTCCAGCGTTGGTTGCATTTCATGATGTGGTGTTATCCTTAGATGGTGAAGGAGGATGGAGTGTTAATTATAGAAGGTATGAACTTAGCTATGCTTTTTATCATTGTTCCACTCTAGTTATGTTATTAAAAAAAAACTTTATGGTTATGTTATTGTTGATGAGATTAAGATTTGAACTCCAGGGAGGACTCTTCTTCCGAAATGGGGATTGATACAATGAAGACATCAGAAACAAATCGGAAGAATGATGCAAAAGCAGTTCAACGAGCATTTGCCATGAGTAAAACGGTGCGGATATTTCTGATTTTGATTGTGATGTCTTTTCTGTTCTTCGTTTACATTGGTTTTGAAGATTTCCACATTTTTCTTCCAGGACTCTACATTCTCAAGTTCAAAGGCAGAGTCATATATTTCAGATGTTATATGTTCATCCCCATCTACAAATCATACAATTTTGCCATATACTGTTCCACAACTTCATGGTAATACCAGGATATTTCCATTGAGAGTAGCTGCCATGTGCAAAGTATTGGTGAGTACCTTCTGTAGATATGATCTTAAAAAGCTTTGTTTTTTCCCTCCATTGTGTGTGCATGTGTATAATGTATAGTTGGACACTTCCATAGTAGTGATTGGTGCTTAATTCTGTACTCATTTTTGATATATTATTTATAAAATTCTTATAGAAATGACAAAATTCGAGAGAGTCTTGGGGTAGCAGCTATAGTAGAAAAGATGGTGGAAAATAGGCTTAGGCGGTTTAGACATGTAGAGAGAAGACCTGTAGATTCTGTTATAAGGAGAGTAGATCACATGGAGAGGAGTCAAACAACTAGAGATAGAGGAAGATCTAGAAAACTATATGAGAAACTATTAAGAAAGATCTCGAGATTGTTGAATTTGATTGAAACACGGTTTTTGATAGAACATTATGGCATTATTTGATGCTTCTAGCTGACACTATTTAGTGAGATAAGGCTTGGTTGTTGTTGAATTTATAGAATTCTTAGGTGTTGATATTTGGCTGTTGTAATCTTAAGTCCAACAACAAGCCTTATAACATACATCTCCTTAACCAATTTAATATACTCAAGTTCACACCTGGAACCTATAATTCTTGACTTATATACCGGCCAATTTAACATATTTCTAAAAATGAATGAAGTGTATTTGAATTGTTATTTGATCATATATCATGGAAGTCTTTCATTTTTTTTTTTAACTTTTAAATATCTATTAAAATATAGACCCAACCCTCCAAAGCTATCCCCTCTAGAAACTCCCAAAGTTCCCCTCCCAAACAGACACTAAGGCTACATAACTTCATTATTTATATGGTTTCTACTTCCCCAATATAAATCAAACTCATAGGATTTGGTCAACCAAATGCAATCACGTGAAATATAAGCCACATGAATTCAAATCAAAATACAGAACAGTTAACAGGGACTCCAAAAATATATTTTTGAAAATAATAATGTTCCCATAAATAACAAAGATAGGATTTAGAAATCTGACTTATTGAAAGATTGTGTAAAGACCAATTCGTACAAAAGCCTAAGCTGTTGGGTGATTCTATATTAGATATGCATGTATAGCTGCTGTATATGATACCCACTGTTAGTTAAGTTGGTTAGTAGTTATGTTTAATTAGTAGTTATTATTTACTAGTCACAATAACCTTTTGGTTCTGTTAACCCAATCAATGGGTTGGCTTTACTCGAATTCACATCTATAAGCTATCTTGCATCTGATCTCAACGTAATTCTGTATACAAGGGTTAAGTCTTCCTTTCTATCAGTGGCAAATCCCATGCTGCATAACTAGTGTGTCCTGCTGGTGAGTTCTTCTAAAGCGCATCTTCGTTGATTTCTTTTTCAACATCTATAGTGAACTCCTTTTTTATTCCCTCTTAGAGAAATTAGTTCAGAATTTTTCTCATTATAGAAATAAGTTAAGCAGGGGATTAAAGCTCGCCGTCTCCACCCCTTCCATGTTAATCCGTTGATTCCTTATTGCTCTTTCACCAAAGAAGATTGAGATCTAGGTAAAATCCTGGATGCTTACTTGACCTGGGAGCAGCGAGATGATTACTTCTCTCTTGGCTACAACCTTCCCTGATAACTTTCATGCACCAAATAGAGCAATGGCATGCCAACAATGCACTTATTTGAGGAATACAAAGAAGGCGAACGAAACAACTTATGAGTTTAACATTGGATTGAAGTATTTGTTGATCCACTTTTCTCAGTTGGTGATCTGGTCTCCCCATATGGGCATAACTTGATATCATTCTTGAAGATCTTCCCAAAGAATATTGTTCCATCATTTTGTTGGTCAGCATTGAAGGGGTCACAGTGACTTAATATAATTAATCCACCCTTTACTCAAGTCATCTAGGCTTAAAGTGTGGACAATGGATAGGCTCGCTCTTAGTTTTTCTTGGAATTTGAACTAAATTTAAAATGGGGTCTGCTACATGTGGTTCTTAAACTTTGTTAGGTGAAGGCCTATGGATAGTTTATATTAAATTCGGGCTTAGCTTCAGTAATGCATTTGCAATCACAATAATACAGGGATTAAATGAACGCAAGTACATGGCTGTTTGTGCATTTCTCATTGATCACTTAAGACGAGCCACCCGTTTAAAAAAATTATATAATGTATGTGCTACGCAATATGTTTTATGTGGACTGTTGCTTTCAGGTACCTACTGTATTTGATAAACAAGGTGCACAATTGCTTGCTGTTGCTCTTCTTGTTGTTTCAAGAACATGGGTCTCAGATCGTATTGCATCTCTTAATGGTATTTTCCCATCTTTGACTACGCATGATTCTGAGATTCCATGCATGTAATGTTAAAATAAAATTTATGTTCCTAGGTACCACTGTGAAGTTTGTTTTGGAGCAGGATAAAGTTGCCTTTATTCGGTTAATTGGTCTAAGTGTACTTCAAAGTGCTGCATCTTCTTTCATTGCACCTTCTATTAGGTAATTGGGTACACACCCTAAACCCCAATTGGGAACAAACCATCTGGAATGTATTTCTTTTATCTTTGACCAATATTTGATAGTACTAATTTTACATATGGTTACTGATGAAACGTTTGATCATCTAAAGATGTTCATATCAGTTTCTGAGAAATTTTCTGTTGTATATAAAAATGAAAAAAGAGAAAGTTGAATAGATAGTTTGAAGTGTGAAATAGGGTGATTGTACAAACCCATCTGGAATGTATTTCTTTTGTCTTCAACTAATAAAGGAAATTGCTAATTTTACATATGGTTGCCGTAGGATGAAACTTTTGATTATCTAAAGAAGTCCATATCAGTTTCTGAGAACTTTTCTGATGTATATAAAAATGAAAAGGGAGAAAGTTGAATACTGAATAGATAGTTTGAAGTGTGAAATAGGAGGGGGGGGGGGGGGGGGGTCTGCTTTGTTGGTCTATTATTCTTTTCACATATCAAATTTTGAGTGAATTGTATATTGCTCCTCAGGCATTTGACAGCAAGGCTGGCCCTTGGGTGGCGAATACGTTTGACACAACATCTACTACAGAACTATTTGAGAAGCAATGTGTTCTACAAGGTAATTGAAAATGAACTATTATTACTTTTGTTCCTTCCTCTATTTTTTTAAATTACAAGCACTGTGTTGTTCATGATTAGTTGCTGCTATTTGATAACTCAGTTAAGTATAATTTGCACAATGATTTTATTTGGAATGATTTGTAGACCAGTTTACTGTGTAGGTATGATTGCTTTATACTTTTCCCATTCAAATTCAACTCAGTTTTAATCTTAGTTTCTTGATCTCTTCAGTTTACCTTGACCATTTACATCCTGAGCCACATAATTTAACAATAGCTGGAAACTGGAAAGCATGATGGTTGTTTGTTTTGTCATGGAAATATACATTAGTATTCATAAAAATTTTATTGTTCTTGGTTAACAAATGAATTGCTGAGGATTTTGGTACTCTCCAAAACTACCCTCAAGTAAAAATGTAAAATCGTTATATTTTTACAATTCTGTCCCCGTCCTATGTAGTATTACATTGAATTTTTTTTTTTAATAATTCAAAATAAAGTTTTATCTCAAAGTAAGGAGCTATAGACCACAGTTAGGTAGTCTTGAAATAGGTGGATGCTTTTTAGAAAGGTATGAATAGTTCTTGTTTTCTGTAAACGGACTCTTCCGGAGACAAAGAGCGTGAGTATAAGAGTATTAATGGGGGTAGCTTGGTAGTCGATAGTGAAGTATTTTTTTTATGCAGGATTCATGTTCTCACAAAAATGTGGAAAATAAGGAATGAATGAATTGTATTTAAGTTTTGTAAATACAGGAGTTCAAAATTCCCAATGGTTCATTCACAGGAATCTTAAAAGATTCCACATACCCAGTGGTCCCTAAGCAACATATTGAGAACATCATTGCTTATGTTTAAATTTTAGGGATATGAATTATGATTTGCTCTCTGTCATTATGTTAGGAATAATAGTATTGGTATTTCAATTTGGCTTTGAAGCTCTTCAGGAAGAAGTTTGGAATTTAGTTTCAAATTTCTGTTGTCTGCTTATCTTTGTAGGTCTTCCACATGGCAAGCAAAAGTGTTGACGCAGATCAAAGGATAACTCAAGACTTGGAGAAGTTAACCACAGACTTGTCTGGACTGGTAACTGGACTTGTAAAACCATCCGTAGATATTTTGTGGTGAGTGATTCATTCATAAATTTGAAATTATTATATTATTCCTAGCATAGCAGTATGCATTTTACTAGCACTTGAATCAACATATTTGATGCTTTTCTTCTATTCTTTACTTCTCAAGGTTCACATGGAGAATGAAGATGTTAACTGGTCAAAGGGGAGTTGCCATACTCTATGTTTACATGTTACTTGGCCTTGGATTTTTAAGAACTGTTACTCCTGATTTTGGTGATTTGATAAGCCAAGAACAACAATTTGAAGGAATCTTTAGGTAAACCAATAACTGTGTGTTGCCTCAATCATGGCACTAGTTTTGTGAAAACAATGCTGACCTTTTCTTATCTTCTGCCTCTGCTAGGTTCATGCATGAGAGACTCTGTACTCATGCTGAATCCGTTGCTTTCTTTGGAGGCGGTGCTCGAGAAAAATCTGTGAGCATCCCAACTCTACAATATTTAATGTCTTTTCTTTTAGGGCGTGCTTATTTGAGTGTGTTAAATTCAGGTTGAAAGTTACTTTCACACTCTTCCCACAATCAAATGGGGAACGATTGGGTGTAATGAAGGCCAACTAATTACATGACCTTTCTAACAAGCAATAAGGAGTGAATTTCATTCTATTACATAATTCTCATATGCCACTTCTTTTGGACAAACAAACCCTAAATGTACTAACTTGTGCTTGAGTTTTTGTTTTATAAAATTTATTGATCTTAGGCTAAATAAAGGGCACTTGACTAGGTTGAAGGTTCAAAAGGAAATGCATGGCTTATTGATTTTTCTTCAGCTTGCAGTTTATGCATTTTGATCACTGCAGATTAAAAAAAATGTACCTTTTGAACATTGTGCAGATGGTTGAATCGAGATTCAAGGACCTTCTGGCACACTCCCAGTACCTGCTGAAAAAGAAATGGCTGTTTGGTATACTAGATGATTTCATCACAAAGCAACTACCTCATAATGTGACCTGGTTGCTGAGCTTGTTCTACGCTATGGAACACAAAGGAGACCGTGCATCGATAAGTACTCAGGGTAGGAATATTGGACTGTTCTCAGTTACTCTATTTCTCTCTTGCTCCCCACTGATATGCACAGTACTATATTACAGGTGAGCTGGCACATGCATTGAGGTTCTTAGCATCAGTCGTTTCTCAAAGCTTTTTAGCTTTTGGGGACATTCTTGAATTGAATAGGAAGCTTGTAGAACTTTCTGGTGGTGTTAATAGGATTTTTGAGCTTGAAGAGCTTCTGGATGCAGCACATTCTGGTACTCGTCATCCTTACTTTGTTTTATATGCAAACATGCCATTCAAATTATTATCTTCTTGTTTGTGTATAGAAGTCATTCTTTACCATTGTCATCATGTGCTAATGTTTTCTTTTATGTACAGGGGAACTCATTAATGGCGGTGCTATATCTTCAGTGAGGGATTATCATTCTAAAGATGTTATTTCTTTTTCTAATGTTAATATTATTACCCCTTCTGAGAAGATGTTGGCCAGAGAGTTGACATGTGATGTTGAGCTTGGAGGAAGCCTGCTTGTTACTGGTTGGTATAGTTGTTATTTTAGTACATTTTCCCTTTTGGAAGAGGGAACTCTATTCTGATTAGAATTTTAATCTTGCGTATCATATTTCAAAAGGTCCAAATGGAAGTGGAAAAAGTTCCATTTTCAGAGTTCTTCGAGGACTTTGGCCAATTGCAAGTGGAAGACTCTCTAGACCATCGGAAGGTGTGGATCAAGATGCTGCATCAGGTTGTGGCATCTTCTATGTTCCTCAACGGCCGTACACATGCCTGGGAACACTGAGGGATCAAATTATATACCCTCTATCCCGGGATGAAGCAGAGTTTAGAGCATTGAAGATGTATGGAAAAGGTATCTTTACTGCATAAAATATCAATGGCTTAAAAAATGTCTGGCTTAAGAACTGCCCTTCTTGTCAGGTTTAAAATGATGTGTAAGCACCACTGATTCATTTGATAGTTTAAAATGATGCTGTCTACTTTGCTTTTGGTTATTAGCCACCACTTGAGAGTAGGTTCTCTGCCTAGCTTCCCTGCAGTTGTGACTCGTGATAATGCATGAAATTGATTACATGTTCATATTTATAGCGTTGAAGATTTCCTTTCATATAAATTTAGTTTCTTAAAATTACTGTTTAGATTCCTTTTATTCTCTTGTAATCATTTCAAAGATGCACTTAGTTTATTTTGCTTTTCCCTTTTTAGCTCTGATCGTTAGAATCTTGCTAGTTCAGGTGAAAAACATCCTGATACTGTAAAGTTGTTGGACAAGCACTTGGAAGTTATCCTAGAGGATGTTCGGTTGAATTATCTTTTAGAGAGGGACACAAATGGCTGGGATGCAAATTTAAATTGGGAAGACACACTCTCTCTTGGAGAACAACAGAGATTAGGCATGGTATGCGAATGTAATTCTAGAATGATTTAGTTAAATTTCTTCATTAATATTTAAATATAGTTCTTATACCTCAGTTTTGAGCTTGACCTCTTAATTAGAGGAAGACATTATAATAAATCAGTGGTATTATTTTAACATTTACCTTATGTTCTGTAAGGCACGCTTGTTCTTCCATAAGCCTAAATTTGGTATCTTGGACGAGTGTACCAAGTACGTATGATCTATCTCTCCCTTTTTTCTCTCAAAGGATTTTTTGTTCTTATTTGGTGTTAACCTTGTTTGTTTTTCTTCCTGAAAAAATGATGGCAGTGCAACAAGTGTTGACGTTGAAGAACACCTATATGGGCTAGCCAAGAAAATGGATATCACAGTTATTACCTCCTCACAAGTAAGATTTTACTTAAAATATGTCATTTAAATATTTTGACAAGCCTAGAGTATTAAGAGCAGATCATTAGTTAGTTTTCATTGTTTCACTACAACGGATACTGCAAGTACTTATATGATGATCATAGACACACATTCCTTCTCTGCACATAACTATGCGATTTTTATACAGTTTTAGCAGGGTCAGTTAATAAACATTAACAATAGCCATCCAATTCCAAATCTGGTCAAACTAATTGTCTTGTCTCTTCTCCTCAGCGTCCTGCTTTAATACCATTTCATTCCATGGAGTTGCGGCTGATTGATGGCGAGGGTAATTGGCAACTCCGTTTGATCAAGCAATGATTCTCCGGTAGGTAGTGTTGATGCAGACTCTCCTAGTTAGTATATTTTGCGGAGTCATGAACATACTGGCTTATTGTGAGCGTTGGCCGATGATGGTATCCCTATTTTCTTTCATTTTGGGTTTACCATTTTAATATTTTCTCCAAGCTTCAAGTTTTGCAGCAACAACCAAAATGGTTGTACGAAGTTGAAACAAAACTATTTATAGCTGCAGTATATTAAGATCAATCATGTATAGTCTCCCCCCTCATATTCCTAGGTAGTTGATATTTATTCATATTTTGTAACCATTGTTTTAATAATAAAAAAATAGCTTGAAATATAGTAGCTCTTTGATATATTTTGTTACCGTTGTAATACTGTCATCAGTGCAGTGCATTGTAACAGGTTTGGTTTATTTTCTCCAAGTCAATCATTACTCGGTTACTCCTGTGCTAACTGAAATGCCCCTGTGGATCGCCTATGCTTTTGGTAGATGGCATATTTACAAATCTATTATTATTTTAGTCTATATTTTCAAATTTAAAAAGATCTTTCCACCTAATTTAGTAAGATTCACTCTCAAATTAGTGAAACCAATTGTTTTGGTAATAAAGAGGGCTGAAGTCTCATGGAAAATCTAAGGGAAGTGGTTGGAAAAACACCATATGGAAAATTTAAAAAATGACATAAAAATTCGGATGGTTAAAAAATAACATAAAAAATGAAGTCGGAATTGAAGTGAAAATAAAAGAAGATCCATAATCAATCCAAAATACAACTAGTATATATTACTAAGTATGTCAGACTATAGTTCCTCAGGCAACTTGACCTCCTTTATCCCTTTCCTTCGATGTTGTCTTTGGCACATTTGTGCCTCTTGTGGCTCCGTCGTGATGGGATTAAGGATTTGCCCCACCTTAGAAGATATCTCTATTAATGTCTATCTGTGCAATCTCCAGAATGCGATGACACCTAGGCAAGATATCATGAGTATGGTTTAAATGTGCTTGCTCCTTCTCTAGTATCTCTTGATGAGTTGGTCTCGGTGGATATAATGGAACAACCTGTACCACATACGAATGTGATATCTTAAAGAACCACCCGATGTATCCGTCGACATAGCTCTACTCGCTCTCAGCTATGGTACTCCGTGCCTCCTTGCTACCAGATGACTAAGATAATAATCAAACATTTCATCGATCTCTCTACCTGTCATAGCAAAAAGAGCAGAGACAACAAGTTGTTTGAGAAAAGTATGAGTGTAGCCAAACTGCTACATGAAACGCTCAGGCATATGAGAAAATGTGAGACGTGAGTTGCAAATCAACCATCCTAAGTATAACATCATCTCGTCAAATGACTGCGTCTCACAGTGATCGACATAGTTGTCGAAGTTCATATCCTCGATAACCAAGTAGTGAAGATACAGTCTGAAAAATGTTGGAACACACGAATCATTAGGCGTTGCAAAAATGTAATGAAAATGACACATAAACATTAAAAGACCAATAAGTATTATCGTCAGTAGTGTGATGCTGCATGTG
Source organism: Lathyrus oleraceus (assembly GCF_024323335.1). NCBI lineage: Eukaryota > Viridiplantae > Streptophyta > Magnoliopsida > Fabales > Fabaceae > Lathyrus > Lathyrus oleraceus. Next base: position 207,478,067 of record NC_066583.1, read on the forward strand.
ACTTACTTCGTCTTTCACTTACAGCCCTCTGATAACTTCGGTTACAAATAGACCAAACAAGTGGCCCTACAGTTATACTCATGGATCTGTTCAAAGTCATTGAAGTACCATAGATAGACGACATCCACATAAGTGGCACTCTCGTCCACAAAAATCACAGTGCCAATCAAATATAACAAATATGCTCTCATAACATATGCTCTATGGAGTCCTACCTGTTCGTCATCACCTCTAGCCTGCTTTGTTCCAAGGATCTCATTCGTATATATCTTTTTTCAGGAATTCAAACCTAGCATGAGCCCCTATGGTTTTTTCAAACTCCCTCATGACATCCTTTGGATCAAACTCCCAAATAATCTACCATCATCTCGAGTGCCTCGTCTTTGCTAGCCCTCTCATGATCTAGAAGTTTCTCCCTGATTGGAAGATGTAGCAAATACGACACATCGTCGAATTTGATAGACATCTCACTAAGCGGTAGATGAAATGACGAGGTCTTGGTGTGCCATCTCTCCACGGATGCATTAAGCATCCTGTGGTTGACCGTAATATAATCGGTCATGCATAAGTCCTTCATCCCAGTTAGGGAAAAAGCAGCCTGGAACTACTTCTCATTCGACTGAGGCAAGTCAATAATCTTTCGCCCATGGTTAATAAATTCCAATGGATCACGGTCCTGTAGAAAAATAAGTTTATGTTAGAATATATGGTATGGATATAGTGACATCAATGACAACTCTATAGAGCCTCCTTCAAATTCCTGACGTGACGTTGACTCAGCAGTCTCATCAGTTAAAGGTGGCATTGGCTCAACAACCTCATCAGCATGAGGTCCCTCTAGTTCTTGAGGTGGCACTGGTGCGTGATAATACCGAATCTCATAATTTATTTTGACTTGATTTGCACATGTTTTTTTTAAATTATTTTGTTGCATTTTATAGTATTATACTAGTAGTTTATGCATTTCAAGATACCTTACGAGTAAGAGTTGATTTATGAAGAAACCAGACAAAAACAGTGAAAATGGAGAAAAGTGACAAAATTGCACTTATGGCCACCTACATGGCGCCCACCATGACTAGGCAGACGTGGAACCTACCAGAGAGGAAAAAGGAAGGCAGAAGATGCAGTCAAAGGCTCGTGGCGACCGCCACAAGCCTCATGGCGTTCACCATGCATATCGAAAAGGCCAATATCACAACTTTGCACTTGTGGCGACCGCATAAAGCTTCATGGCGACAACCATGAAGTTCGGCCATTGAAAAATCGCAACAGAAAAAATCAGTCTTTCCCTATTCTCCCATATTTTTCTCCCACGAAGTTTACACGACCAGGACTCAGTTCAACACCTATTAGACTATAAATTATTAGTTTTTAGAATTATGAGGCATCCGAGTTTGTACGCATACATTTTAGTTCTTAGTTTTAAGTAGAAAATACAATCAAAAGTGATAGACTCTCGCATTGGGGGACTATCACACCATAACTTGTAAAACTTTTATTGTAAGCTTGGATTAAAGTTGCCGACATTTGAAGTTATTTTCAGTCCAGTTCAGTGTACTCGAAGTTATTTCCACATTTAATTCCAGTTTACAAGTTCTTTATATAATTGCTTTATTTTAATTCAGTTCGTTTGAAATTTATTTACCTGTTCGTTTGAAATTTATTTACATGCAATGATGCTGCTAATTTCCATTACCATGAATTGCATATTTATGTTTAATACCATGTCTGGCTAAACTATTTTGAGTCCGGTATGTGAGGACCTTCGTTCCGATGGGACTCGGTAATAAGTTGGCATAAACCTTTTTATAAATTATTTTTCTGGTTTTGATTTTTAATTTTAATTTTGAAAAGTTTTGCACGAGAGTGAAAGCTTTAAGGTTTCGAGTCAAGATTTCACGAGAGTGTGAGACTTGAACCGAATACTAAAAATTAGGCATTAATCCTAAATACAGCGAGAGCGCTTATGATTAATTATAACTTATTGATTTTCAAAAAGTATTTCCTGATTCAAATGGGTTAGAGAGAGCAAACATTTGGTCTAGAAATATAATTAGAGTAAACAACACGAGAGTGTGAGATAAATTTTTTTAAACTAATATTTTTCTATTAAAAAGTGATTTAATACATTAGCACACGCCAATAAATTATTGAGTCCCTGAGGTACACTAGGATCCACATTCCGGTCTCTCCTTTCTGTTATATTTTCCAAACTTTATTCTAATTTTAGTATGAATTTCCCCTAAATCAAATTTTCATAAGCCTTAGATTTACATAACACCAATAGATAGCGGTAAGTTTGATTATTGGTTGTTGTAGATTTAATATCTTTTAAAACTACGCGATACAACTATGCACTTGCACTTAGATATTTCAATAGAAACATTAAGTCGCGATCAAGTTTTTTGCGCCGTTGCCGGTGATTAATTTAGTCAATATCGTAACTCTATTATTGCGCAGTATAGACTAAGGAAACTATTTTTACCTTTTATTCGTCACTTGTTCCTTGGGGGACGAGCTAATACAACCCATAAACAAAATCGAGCGTTTTATTCTAAGACGCTGAGTTAGTCAACTTTGTTTAGAATACAATATCCCAACTCCTGATATGACTGCAAATCATAACCGTCCTCTCAAGCATTGCACCTCCTGAAGAAGGACTATGTTGCCCCATCTGAAGAAGAGCCACACTCGAGCATTGCACCTCCTGCCATCAAGGCAAATAATTCTGAGTTAAAACCTTCACTATTGCAATCTGTGCAACATAACCAGTTCTCTGGTAACCCTACAGAAGACCCGAACCTTCATTTGTTAGTGTTTGTGTAGTACGCAGACACATCGAAAGCCAATGGTGTTAATCCCGAAGTCATAAGATTACGTCTCTTTCAGTTTTCTTTGAGAGATAGAGCCAAATCTTGGCTCCAATCTCTACCATCTAATTCTATAACTACATGGAACGAATTGAAGAAAGTTTTCTTAACATGATACTTTCCACCTAGCAAAACGGTTATGCTAAGAAGCTAAATCAAGTGATTTAGGCAAAAAGACAATGAATCTCTTTTTAAAGCATGAGAGAGATACAAGGATATGTTAAGGCCCTGCCCACATCATGGACTTGAGCCATGACTGACTATCCATACTTTTTACGATGGTCTCTTGTACAACACCAAACTAACCTTAGACGTTGTAGCTGGAGGCACTCTAATGGATAAACCCTACGAAGACGCTTATCAACTCATAAAAAATATGGCGCAAAACCACTATCAATGGGGAGGTGATCAAATTTCGGCATAGAAACCACTGATAAAGGCCAAAATGCATGAAGTAAATGGCATAGACCATGTCAATGCTAAAGTAGATACCCTCACTAAGAAGGTCGAGAGTTTATACGTAACTCCAGCAGCTACCGTAGTTGCCACAACATCTAATTGTGAGTTATGTGGAACCCCTGGACCAACACTCCCGAATGCCACCTATTGGTTGGTATTCCGTCCGACCAAGCAAATTATGCCCAAGGTAACCCATACTCCAATACTTATAACCCTGGCTGGAGAAACCATCAAAATTTCTCCTATAAGAACAACAATACGTTGTTTGCTCCAAACCTATCACCTGCTGCTCCTCTAGGTTTATAAAAAAGAGCTCCCACTACTCCTTAAGCACCTAAAAAGGCAAACCTCGAACTAATGATGAAATTTTTTATTGCAACCCAAATCCAACAAAACAAAGAGTTTACAAACCAGAACGTTCACATGAATGAGCTGATTAAACAATTGGCAAGTAAGGTTGATTCTATGGCTACTCATAATAAAATGCTAGAAACCCAAATTTCCCAAGTAGCCCAACAATAAGCAGCAACAACAGCCCCAATTGGAATATTTTCGGGCCAACCACAACCTAACCCGAAAGGCCATGCTAATGCCATCACACTGCAAAGTGGAACAAAATTAGATGGGCTGGTGGATCCAAAAATTCAAAAGCCTCCCATGTCTCAACAAAATTAAAAAGAAACCGAAAAGGTAACAAATAATGGACCAAATAACAATGGACATGGTAATAAAACCAAAGAGGCAACCGAGAAAGAGAAATCGTACGTGTCTCACCACCATATAAGCCACCCATTCCTTATCCTCAAAGACTGGCTAAATCCAAAACTAAAGGACAATTTAAGAAATTTGTAGAGCTTCTGAAATAGCTTAATATTACGATATTCTTAACAGGAGCTATTACACAAATGCCTTCCTATGCCAAATTTCTTAAAGAGATTATATCCAACAAGAAGAAACTTGAGGATAATGTGAGAGTGACGCTTACTGCAGAGTGTAACACCCTCATTCAAAACAACACGCCCCATAAGTTAAAAGACCCATGTAGTTTTTCCACACCTTGTGTAATCGGAAAATTTGTCAATAGACAAAGCCCTTTATGACTTAGGAGCTAGTGTAAGTTTAATGCCCCATTCGATTTGTGAAAAACTAAAATTAGGCGAACTAAGACCCACGAGAATGTCTCTCAAACTAGTTGACTGCTCTGTTAAATTTCCTGTGGGTATGCTCGAAAACATTCCCATACGAATTGGTCAATTTCACATTCCCACATACTCTAGAATAACGGACATAAAGGAAGATTCCAACATTCCAATCATATTAAGAAGACCCTTTTTGGCCATTGCTGATGCCATTATTGATGTGAAACGAGGAAAACTAACCTTCGAGGTTGGTGAGGAGAAAATTGAATTCATTCTTTCACAATTTCTGAAGGCACCCACTATAGATGAAACCAACTATTTCATAGACATCATCGACGAATGCATAAAATAAATGGAGATGGAACCACTTGAGGATACTGAAGTCCTAAAAATTCTAGCACCTCCTATATTAGAAGATGATGAATGATGTAGACCATATGTGGACGATAGCTTGAGGGAATGCCTCACACTAACTCTCAATCACATGCCTTGTCCAAAGAAACCGTTTGTAGAACTTAAGACGCTTCCCAAAAACTTAAGGTGTGAATTCCTAGATAAAGAGCTTGAACGCCCAGTAATAGTCAACGCAGACTTAGGTCAGAAAGAAGCCGAGCAATTATTGGATGTTTTAAGGAAATACCCTACATCCCTATGATACAACATCCCTGATCTCAAAGGGATCAATCCCTCTGTGTCCATGCATCATATTATGCTAGAGGAAGACTAAACAACCTCAAGAGAACACTAGAGGAGAATAAACCCTATTATGAGCGACGTAGTAAAGAGGGAGGTACTAAAGCTACTAGAGGCAGAGATTATATACCTAATATCCAACAATAAATGGGTCAGCCCAGTACATGTCATACCTAAAAAGGGAGGTGTTATAGTAGTCAAGAATGACAAAGGAGAACTTGTAGCAAAGCGTGTTAAGAGAGGGTGGAGAATGTGCATATACTATAGAAAATTGAACAAAGCCACCCGAAAAGATCATTTCCCTTTACCCTTTATCCACCAGATGCTTGAACGAATGGCTAGGCACTCTCAATTCTGTTATTTGGATGGCTACTCATGATTTTTTCAAATCCCAATTCACCCTGATGACCAAAAGAAAACCACTTTCACATGTCCATATGGCACATTCTCCTACTGGCGAATGTCGTTTGGATTATGCAACGCTCCTGAAACATTTCAACTATGCATGGTGGAAATCTTTGCAGATTTTACGGATAACATCATGGAAGTGTTTATGGATGACTTCTCAGTTTGTGGGCAGAGTTTTGAAGGATGTTTTACGAACTTGGAAATGGTACTAGAAAGGTGTGTAAAAGTCAACCTTGCTAACTAGGAGAAATGCCACTTCATGGTTCAAGAGGGAATCATACTTGGACACATAATGTCAGACAAGGGGATTGAAGTTGATAAGGAAAAGATAAAAGTAATATAAAACCTTCAACCTTCCAAAACCGTTAGAGAAATAGGAAGTTTCTTAGGTCACGTCGATTTTTACCGATGTTTCATCAAGGATTTCTCTAAAATAACTAAACCCTTAACTGGTCTATTGATGAAAGGCGCCGAATTCATATTCAATAACAAATATTTAGAAGCATTTCGAATTCTCAAACAAGCTTTGATCTCTGTACCTATTATACAACCTCCAGATTGGAATGAACCCTTTGAAATAATGTGTGATGCAAGTGATTTCGCCGTCAGTGCTGTCTTGGGACAACGTAAAGATAAGAAGCTTCACGTTATTTATTATGCGAGTAGAACCTTGACCTAGATGAATTATGCCACCATAAAAAATGAACTCTTAGCTGTAGTGTTTGCGTTAGATAAATTCCGCTCTTACTAAGTGGGGGCTAAAATAGTTATCTATACTAATCACACAACTATTTTGTACTTATTAAGTAAAAAGGATGCTAAGCCAAGCCTGCTAAGATGGATTCTGTTGCTACAAGATTTTGATTTAGAAATCAAAGACAAGAAAAGAATTGAGAATGTTGTAGCATATCACCTATTTATACTCGATAATGTAAAAGCTGACCAACTGCCCATCAATAATGACTTCCCATATGACCGACTTATTGCCCAGTTAGAAAATGACACACCTGAATGCTATCAAAAAGATGATCCTTGTTAAAAAGGAAACTATGAAATTGAAAATGAAGAAATCATAGAAGCCGAATATGCTCAATCCAAAATCCCTTGTAATGCTGGCTTTGTCAACTACCTAGCGGCCAAAGTGCTTCCGCCTAAATTAAATTATCAACAAAAGAAAAAGTTTTTCCATGACCTAAAGCACTATTATTGGGATGATCCCCTCCTATTCAAGAGAGGCACCAATGGTATTTTCCGTCGATGTGGCCCTGAAGAAGAGATAAACAACATTATATAACCCATTGCCACGATGCACCTTATGGAGGGCACGCAAGCACGTCTAAGACCTGTGCAAAGATCTTAAAATATGGCCTCTATTTGCCTAACTTATGGAAGGATGTCAACACCGCGGTTATCAAATGTGACCGGTGCCAACACACTGGAAACATTTCTAGACACGACGAGATGCCATTGAAAAACATTTTAGAAGTGGAAATCTTTGACGTATGGGGTATTGATTTTATGGGCCCTTTCCCATCCTCATTCGGAAACAAATTTATACTCGTTGTAATTGACTATGTGTCAAACTGGATCGAGGTTGTAGCTTCTCCCATAAATGACGCACGAGTCATGATTAGACTTTTCAAGAACATTATCTTCCCTAGATTAGGTGTGCCTAGACTCGTCATCAGTGACGATGGATATCATTTCATTTCAAAAATATTTGAAAAACAGTTGCTTAAATATGGAGTCTGACACTAAATAGCAACGCCTTACCACCCACAAGCAAGTGGTCAAGTTGAAATTTCCAATAGGGAAATCAAGAAAATATTAGAAAAGATTGTTGCAACATCTAGGCAAGATTGGTCTTCTAAACTTCATGAGGCTCTATGGGCCTATAAAACATCTTACAAAAATCCCGTAGGAACCACACCCTTTAAGTTAGTATATGGTAAATACTGCTATCTGCCAGTTGAGCTAGAGAATAAGGCTTATTGTGACATTAAGTCCCTAAAGATGGATTATTCCGCCATAGGTGAAAAGCCTATCTTAGACATTCAGGAATTAGAGGAATTAAGATTAGACGCCTATGAGAATTCCCAAATCTATAAGGACCGAACTAAAAAGTGGCATGATAAGCGTATAGCGAGGAGAGAGTTCAAAGATGATGAATTAGTTCTTCTTTTCAACTCTCGATTGAAACTTTTTCCAGGAAAACTCCGTTCTAGATGGTTTAGACCTTTTGAGGTTATCAAGGTTTTCCAAAATGGCGTCGTGGAGAGAATAGGTAAATCTAATGAGACACTCATTGTGAATGTGAAAAGACTTAAACATGATCATTGTGTCGAAAACAAAGATTACTATACTTGTTTACAACTAAAAGAGCCACCTGCCATTTCACAAAATTAATCATTTCATGATTGTGTCGGGCTACTGACATTAAATGAAGCGTTGTGTGGAAGGCTTTTGAATCTTATTTCCCCGATATAATACCGGTAAACTAACTTATTGATCATTACTAACTTATTTTATTTTCTTTCAGGTCACACTCACTGACTAACTTTTTCTAATTAACTAGAGAATGCAACACGAGGATAAAATGCGAGTCATTTTCAAAAACGACACCCAGAGGAGGCGTTTCAAAGTCCTAGCTGAAATGAACATCTCACCTACCTGTCACCCTGCTTTTCCCATGTTGGTAACCTTAGGCCTCATAGAAAGTGTGCGATTTATGTTTACACAGATGAGCTGGGACTGTTTCTCTGTTGCGAAACATCCCACCTACAGGAACCTAACCTTAGAATTCCTTAGCTCTTTTAACTACCGACCTAACCTTGGATTAGGACCATCCAGAGGCATAATTTCCTTTAGACTATTTAGAAGGAACTATCTCTTTAACCAAGGCGAGATAGCTCGACTACTAGCATTCCAACATCGCCCCTATGTCTATTCTGAGGTACCCACCGATGATGACATGAAATTTGAGCTCGACTACTTGTGGGGTGAGATTAGAGAAGATTACCCACCTGACCATCCTAGAATGAACCAAGACCTGATTCATAACCCAACCATTCGGTACTTCCAGATGGTTGCAACCCATACCTTTTTTGGGAAAGCTATGAACATAGGCCCAGTAAGTAGGTAAGAATTATTCTTCATTTTTAGTATCTTTCAATCCAGACCTATCAACTCTGCTGTTTTCTTGCTTGCTGGTTTAGATAGGGTAGTAAGTAAGGAGATAGAGAATATCTACATAGGCGGTACCGTGACCCACATAACTATAGCCTTACGTCTACGTAATCAAATAACTCACTTGACCCCTTGGTGTGGGTATGATTTGATTGACATGGATCATTGCCTGAATTCTAGATTAGTGAGACATGAGGGACCAAATGAGTATAAGATAGTAATCCTGAGTGACGTGGTTCACCAATTCACCTTCCCTAATCCCGAGAGGACTAGTGTGCACAATCACGATAATTGGCGTTACCCTCTCGAGATTCAGGATGAGTCTCCGACACCACCTGCCCCTGAGTACCACCCTAATCCGTCTTCTAATTCTTCCTCTTCCTCCTCTGATAGTTCACCTCCTCTTGGAGAGCACCATACATAGCTACAAACCATCCAAATAGATCTTACTACACTCCGAATTGACCTGACCACTCTCCGCCGGGATTTCATGAACTATACTGATGTGATGGCCAAGAAAATATATTCCAGGAAATCTACATCATTCGTAAATTCCTAAGGCCAGATATGGACCACATTAGAGGGTGATCTTTTCTCTAGTTTACTACCTTTCGTCTTTACTCTTAGGCATTGCGGACATTGCTTTGTTTAAGTGTAAGGGAGGATTATTTCCCATTTTTATCATTCAACTTTTTTTATTTTGTTCTCATTTTTTGTTTTATTCCTGTACTTAGGATTTCATTTTATATGTTGACTGATCATTTGTTAGTCGAGCTACTGGCATTAAATGTAGCGTTTCGTGTGAGGCAACCCGCAATTTACATTTTTTCTTTCATGTTATATTATGATATTTTTCCATTATGTTTTTATGTATTAATCCATTACTTATTGAAAAGAAAAAATTCTGCACCACTAATAATGATGCAGGCAAAATAATAGTCAAGAAGCCCAAAAGAGCAAGCTCAAGCGCACTAGAGGGCATGGCGTTTTCCATGACCTTATGGAAATCGCCACAAACCCTAAATCCAGAAAACCCAATTTTACAAAGCGTGGCATTTTCCACACACCTCGTACCGGTTGCCACGAACCTCCAAAAATGCAAAAATCAGTTTAAACCATATTCTTGACTTTCCAACATCATCCTTTCAAATTTCAAACTACCCCATTCACTCAATTCATTAATCCATTTCATCTAGCACATTCAATTACTCTATATTCCCAAAAATCTCTCATTATTTCTTCCCTCTTTCACCTTCCACTCTCATTACTATTTAAACCGACACATACCATCACCAATCTCACCACTCTCACTCTTACACACTTTTCTCTTCACCATACCTCATCCACAAACTCTAACAATGGCTCAAGGAGGAAATGCTGATTTCAATGGGGTGATCTTTCGTGAAGGCAGAGACGGTTGGAAGCAACAAAAACACTACGAAGCTCTGCTAAACTGGGACATTGTTCCGACAAGGTATGCAAATGACTCTTGCCTACGTAGTTTAGGACTGTATGACAATGTATATTGGATGCTAGATAGGTTAAGTTTGACACATTTTTATGTGCATTGAAATACCACTTATGTTATTTTAACCTTAGAGTTTCTTAGATCTTTAGCATACACTACACAAAGTTGGACTGCTAGAACAGTAGGCACTGTTAAATTCCGCATGTTCAACAGGGAATATGAGTTTAATCTTAACCAAATGGCTGCCTTGCTATAGTTTCCTCACAGAGAGGATGTTATTTGTGAAACATCCCTAGATACTGACTGGCCACATGAAGTTGGTCCATTCTGGGAACAACTAACCGGTAACCAGACTGATAGTTTTGAGGGCAACAACACGACACAAATCCATAACCCGAGTATACGTTATTTTCACCAAATGTTGGTGCACACCATTTTTGGTTGGGAAAGTAAAAGTAGAATTAATGCTAAGGAGTTGTCTTACATACACTCTATTTTTGAGCATACACGGGTTAATTCAGACCTGCTTTTGTTGGCGCACATGCAAGCGGTTCGCACCGCTAAGAAAGGGCACATCACATTTGGAGGACTCATTACTTCCATAGCTCACGCCCTAGACCTTCACACGGAGCTTGCTACGTTTGACCCTCTACCCATGCTCTCCCTAGATATTGATGTATGCCACCATATGCGGTTAATTAAGAACATGAGGGATGGGAGGAATTCACTGATGATAGCCAACAAGGTGGTCCCTATTATTATATTACCTTGCCCAAACCGCACCAATGTGCGAGTGAGGGAAAATTGGATCTATAACCTGAATGTCGGTGTTGAAGTCGGTTCGGAGCCCATGGACATTCCCGAGAATATCGCTGTTGATGGCACTCCCGATGGCGAGTATGATCAGAGAGAGAGAGAGTCTCTCCTATACACCAGTCTCCACCATACCACTCACCACATATTCCTGCTTCACCGACACATCACTCACTTTTCTAACCATTTTGGAGGTACTTCCTCTAGAGCTACGCACGCTACACTTGATGATATACTCAATGAGATCCATGCCTGAAATTCCACCGATGCTGAGAGGGACAACCTGATATATGCTATGCATCAACAACAAACATGTATGATGCAACATATATGCAAAATCCAAACACAACAAGCAACAATGATGAATCATATGGGTCAGATGCAAGCCTTTCAGACAAATATGACAAATGATGTGCAATTTATCCAGGCCACCCAAGTATCGCTTCTAGGGTGCCTGCAACACTTAAGGGAAACCCAGAACACCATGGCAGGTAATATTCAGCAGGTTCATAGATCAAAAACTACCATGGTGGAGCAGGCGCAACAGTGACATACCTTCCAGGCTTCTATAGAGCACCACCACCAAGAGATGCTAGAGCATCTCCAATTTTCCCAAGCAGCAGAGGATCACCGTAATAACCAATTGGACTTTTTATCTGAGCGGTTGTCTAGCATGAAGGTCCATATGCGAAGAGAGCATGGTCGAGATGGATACAAACGAGGCGGATATGGTCGAGGTGGACAAGGCGGTTGGTGGCAAGGGCAAGGCCAAGGCCAAGGACAAAGAATATATTGATTCTATCGTCCAGATTTATCATTCCTTTGTTAGGAACGTTTGAAGCCCTTGGTTCAACTCGGATCAAGGGGAGAGAAGTAAATAGGATCTGCAACAACACTTAGGTTTTCCTGGTGGTGATCATTTCTTCTCTTGTATAAACTTTGCAATTTGATAATAAATATCTCAATTCTAGTTTTAGAATTGGGGGCAGACGTACCCTAAGCAAGGACGAAAGGGGAACTATCTAGTGTTGTTCTCTCTTTCTCTAACTCTTTAAATTTTGCATAAATAAAATCTTGTGTGAAATTAATTGGAAACTTCATCTCGCTTAATTGTTGTGCATTAAAACTGTTTAATAAATTGTTGCAATCACTTTGGTTGCAACTAAGGAAAATTCTGTACAATTAATTCTAGTGAAATTAAGACTTGGTGTAGTGCACACACTAAGTGTTTGATAAAATTAACTTCACACAAGTTTATCAATACTTTGCTTGTTTTCTCATTGTGTTAACTCATTATTGGTGGTAACTATATCAAGTATTTGTGCATTTGATCGATTGATTAAGATAGTTGTTGATTATCTTTATCTTAGTCATTCCATTAGGTTTAACGCATATCTGATCTTTCCAGTAACAGACTGTTTAGACGATCGTGGTCTAGGGAGCTTTCGAAACCTTTAAAAACAATTTTAAAAAGCGCTAAATTTTAAATATTGATCTATTTAAGCCCCCCTTCTAGACCGGTACTATCATCTAACAAGTGGTATTAGGAGCACCGGTTCATCTAGTGCTTCACATATAACTTTTTAGAAAATGAGTAACGATCCTAAAGGGGCGTACAATAAAGCTCCTATTTTCACTGGTGAAAACTACAGTTATTGGAAAGATTGTATGCGTATTCATATCAACTCTATCGATATGAAGGTATGGAAAGTTATCCAAGATGGTCCTATGGAAATAACTATGACCAATGCAAATGGTGTTGTTATACCTAAACCTGAAGCACAGTGGAATGAAAAGGATGAGAAAACGTATAACTATGATTGGAAAGCCAGGAATATGATCATCGCCTCCTTAGGTGTTGATGAGTATTATAGGGTTTCCTATTGTACTAGTGCTAAAGTTATGTGAGACTCATTGCAAATTGCCCATGAGGGAATCAATTATGTCGAGCTAGCTAGAATCAACACTTTGACTCAAGAATTTGACCTTTTTCATATGAAGGATAGTGAAACCATTGCTGATATGCAAAAGAGATTTTCTCATCTAATCAATCGGTTAAATGCTCTTGATAAAACTACCCCTAATGATGTTGCTACTAACAAAATCTTAAGATGTCTTAATAGGGAATGGCAACCTAAGGTCACCGCGATCAAGGAAGGCAATGATCTAAGAATATTGGACATGACAAAATTGTTTGGTATGCTTCAAGAGCATGAGCAAGAGCTCATGAACCTTGAGAAACATGAAAAGAGTCAAAAGAAGGAAAAGAAGGAGAAAACAAATGACACAGAAAAGAAGTCTATCGCTTTAAAGGCTTCAAGTTCTAAGTCATCCACCAATGATATGCGTGAACGTGAATCAACTGATGATGATAAAGATTCAAATGAAGACATGAGGTTGTTTGTAAGGAGGTATAATTGATACCTTAGAAAGACTGAAGTTCAAAATTTGGATAAAAATCTAGTCAGTTATAGAAGACAATCAAATTTCCCAAATTAAGAAGAAAGTAAGACACTAAGTCAAGAGGCTCATGTTACAATTGCGGAAAGGCCGGTCACTATAAGTCGGACTGTCAATTGTTGAAGAAAGACAAAGAAAAAGACAAACGTCACAAGAAATCTAGCAAAGTTAGAAGAGAATACATTGTGTAGCGGTAAATTCATAACCATTAAGCTATGGATAAACTTGACGTCAATAAAACCAGAGTCGCCACCATGCTTTTATTGTTTCCAAAGGAAAAATGGAAAAGTACAAATAAAACCCAAAGATAAGAAGTTTTCACATCAAAACTAATAAAATGCCATAGATTACAGGTAAGGGGGTTGGTTACACAGGGGGAAGATGTTAGCACCCAAAGTATCATAGGTACTCCTAGGGAGCCCTTTTTATGTGTATGTGTTTATGGTATAAATGATGTTTGATAAAATATAGAATATGGGGATGAGAAAAGAATTCATTGATTACATTTTTGTGTTTGACAAGACCTTTGGTCTTGGGCCTACATACCAACATAAAAAGGAAGGATCAAAACCTCGTAGTTCATGGTAAAAATTTCAAAGAAGTTGATGAATTGATTTTAACAAAATGTTTAAGTAAAAGGGCATAAAAAGCCAAATATTTGAATGAGGTTGTTAGTTCTTTTTGTCTTTTGAAATTTAAGTCATTATGGTTAAGTTCATTTAAAAATTTGATTTAAATTTTTTTTTTAAAAAATTCAATGGCATAAGGCCAAAGTTTCTAATCATTAAAACATGTCTAAGTTTGAAATCACAAGCAAAGAAAGTTTTTGAAAAGAGGGAGAGATTTTGAAATTAAAGAAGTGGGAGGAGATGAAGAGACTACCCTAAGCGAAAATTAAAAGTTAAGAGTTGAAAAGATCTGACCAATGAGATGCAATCCAACAGACAAGAATGTCATATAGAAACCCATTTTCCTTTGGAATTTGATCAAGCAATAAGAAATAACGAATACGCAATGTCCAGACATCAATGACGATTAAGGCATCAAATAAAGATAGCCATATCCAAGTAAGCATTCAAATAGCTAGCAGTCTTTAGTATCTTCCAATGTATCAAAAGAAATATTCCTTGATCAACTAAGAAAAAAACATCAGACATAGACCATAATAAAATAACAATTAAGCACAAAGAAAAAGTAGCAGATGAATCAAAGAGGTCCAAAATCTTACATCGGATGAAAGTCACTGTCAAAGGTAGTTCAGTCTCAGATGTTGGCATTGGCCAAGTCCTTTAGCACAAGGAATGTTGCCTAATCTTAAGTCCAAAAATTCAGATCAAGTCCCAACAGTCCACCAAATGTTTGTTAGGGTTTTTTGTTGTTATTAGATGTTTTTATGGTCCTAAGACCACAAATAAAATCAATCGTAATCGGACTAGAATGCTATGCTTTGAGGATCAAATTTAGCTCTATATTAAGCAATCGTAATCAAACTTATGTAGAAGTCACAACTATCTGAGGTCGGGCAATAAAAATATAGGTGTTAATGCATGTTAGAGATTTGGTACAAAGAGCCAAACTCCTAAAACATAACACATACTAAAAGAAAATGGGAGGGACCTATCTCAGTCATACTTGTATTGATTCATCTGACACAAGGTCATTGATGAATCAATTAGCATTTAGACAATAGAGATTTTGTTGGTCAAATGAAGGAATGGGGAAGAATAGAGATGAAGATGAAGAGGGAAGGGGAAATAGAAACACAAATTGATCATGAGAGGAATTTCATCTGATCAATACCATCCATTCATTTTGGGAGATGAAATGTACATTTCATCAATCCCCTAAATTCAATGGTTTTGATCAAACAAAAGTCAAATCAACCATGACCAAAGCCCAAACAGAAAGTCAAACATCACAAGACCATAAAAATGGCTCAACATAATTTTTAAACATTTAATCAATTAAAAATCAATTTAAAAAAGAATTAAAATGCATTTTAATTTGGACAAAACCTGAAATCCCTTTAAATCACCAAATAAATGGCCAAGGAATTTATCCTAGGTCAAACAAGGTCAAAGGACCTTAGACAAAAAACTTCACAATTTTTAGAAAGTCAAAAGTATTTTTAAATAATACAAACTATGCACAAAACATTTAATTTATAAAAAATATCAAAATTAGTCCAAAAAATAATTTTAATTCAGAATATGGAAGACAAAAATATTTAAAGATTTTTGGTGAAAGTCCCATATTTTTTGGATTAAAAATAAAAGTTCTATGAACTAAATAAAATAAGTGGACTAAATAGAAATTCAGAAAATACAAAAGAACAAGGGCCATCAAATCTCCCTCATTAATTAAGGTGGCAGATCTGATGGACAAGCACGCGCGTTCCATGGTGAACCTGAGTCAATGCATCACACAAGTGATAATCAAAACCAAGGGCCAAGATTAAAACATTTTAAATGGATCAAATGGTTTGGAAGGTGCCAATGCACCACCAAAACTCTAGCTCCGATCATCTTCTCTGGTGGACCTCGCCGGACTGGTCCACCACAAACCATAAAAAAAATGAAAAGTAAGGACATGGTTTTTAAGAAAAAATTCTAAGGAACTTGAATCTGACCTCCATTTCATCCAATTCCAAGTATATTGAAAGATATATTGATTTGAAATTTGAGGTTCATGATCTGAGTTACTTAGATTTGACATCAAAGCAACTCAATCTAGTTGCTACATTGGTAGGATTTCAGCCAACCAAAAATCAAAGAGAATTGTGAAGAATTGAGAGAGAATTGAAGGCTCAAAGTTTCTGAAAAAATCACCTTCGAGTAGCTTGAATCTGGCTTGTGAAGGTAGAGAAAAACAAGAAGGGGGGGGGGGGGTGAAATGTTTTTACTGATAATAAAAACTTTTGCAAACATCACACACACAAAAGATAAAGCAAACAACACAGAAGTTTATCCTGGTTTGCTTGAAATTTAAAGCTACTCCAGTCCACCCGACCAAGGTGATTTCGCCTTCTATAAGGACTTAATCCAATAATCTAGAAAGATTACAACAAAAGCGTCTAAGAGAACAATGATCTCTTAGCCCTCTCAAGTCTACTGACTTCACAAGTCACTTGAGGAAATATTCAACAACTATTTGAGAATTACAAGGAAGTGTATAGTGCTTCTAGGTAAGCAATATTACACAGTAAGATCAATGAGAATTCACACTAAGAGCAACAATGCGAACAAATTTTAACAAGAATAAAAATATAGAATTGAGTTTGCAGTGTTTTTGTATATTTTCTTCGTATTTTGTATGAAGATGATTTTGCCTTTATATAGTGCTTGGGATATGATGTCGTTGGCTGAAGCATTGATGTTGATACCTTGCCAATGATGGGAATTAATTTACATTAAGTTTGTTGTCCTTTACATAGAAATTTTGGAGAGTATTTATTCTTTTCCAAAAAGAGATTCATACAAAATATGTAATGCTTCGGTACTAAGTCTTGTGGTAGATCTGTCTGGCTTGAATAAGAGTGCGCGAAAATCCAGATCTCTTTGTTCAGAATGTATTCTCCAAATAGTTGTTAGAAGTGATTTTTTTCTTCATAAGTTCTTGATATGTCTTAGTTGGACCTTCTTCAGATGTACAAATCATCAGAGTAACTATGTGTGGAATCCTTGAGATACAGAGTATCTGAGTGTAGCGGGGTATTCGTTACCATTAGAGATATTGACTAAATCTAAGGTAAACCATACAAGTCGAGTCACCACCGCACTTCTATTTATCCAAAGGAATGGTTAGAAAGCAAACAAAAACCTAAACGTTTTATCGAATCAAAAACTAGTAAAAATGTCAGAGATCGGGGTAAGGGGGTTGGTTATGCAACCCAAAACATCCTAGGTACTCCTAGGGAGCCCTTTTCATACTTGTTGTAAGGTTGGTATTTTGTGAAAATTTATTTGTGCAAACATGATTGAAGAGATGAGAAAAGAATATACAAGTTTATTTACATTTTGTGTTTGGATGGATAAACCCATTGCCTACGTACCATCTTAAAAAAGATTAGGATCAAAACCTCGTAGTTCGGGGTAAAAATCTCAAAAAACGAGTTGGTGAATTGATAGGTCAAAAAGCCTTAAGGTCTTTTGTTATCCAAGGGAGAAAACTCAACCCAAAACCCCAAATCCACCATGTGAGGCTAGCTTCAACATGCTAGTGAGGGGTTAACCCTATAATAAGCATGGAAGACTCATTGTCCATCACTAAGGATATAGGTGAGTATTACATCTACCTCAAGGATAACTCAAACCTAATAGCTAAAGGTTATGAAAAATTTGATAAAGGGAGTGTCCATTGAAACCACAAAAAGGCATTTGAATGAGTGGTATTTACCAATGAAAAGTATGTACAAAATATGGTCAAAGTTGATTTAAAAGTTCAATTCAAAATAAGTATTATGAAAAGATAGTTTGAAAATCAAAAGCATAAGGCTTAGGTTTCTAATGTTTTGAAAAGAAGTGTTAAATGTTTGCACAAAAGTTTTGGCTTGGGTTAGAGTGGAGGGAAGAAGAAGAATGGCTAAAGTCCTAATCATACAAGAGATAAGGGATAAGAAACAAGACCACAAATGGAGTTCCTCTCTTGAGATCATATTGATGATCCAAGTAGATCCCATCCTTTGGAATATGCAAGCAAAATAATAGTAAGCTCAAGCAACAATCAAACAAGCCTCTTAAGAGATCCTCAATATATCTTGTATCTTTCACTTTGGATGAACATGGAAATGGTTCTTCAATTTGAGCTCTCATAGGATTCCCTAGCACAAGAGCACACACATCAAAAGTTTTATGAAGCAAATCAAGAATGGACAAGAGTGAGTTTAGAGGTTTGGTCCTTCTAATCCATCTTCACCATTTAAAGTCCTTTTACTCCAATTTGCATAGGGAAAGTCCTAGAAACTAAGTCCATTTGTCCATTTCTTTGCATTTGGTCCACAACAATCAAAACAAAACACAAGCACAATAATATATACACAATTATGTGCTCAAGTGAGCAAAAGGCAAATTGCATTAACATAAACATGTGCTCAAATGAGCAAAGGGGAAAAGCAAATGAATAATATGTGCAAGAACAGTAAATTGCATAAATGTAAAGAGCACGAATTAAATGTTAATGGTCAATGGTTAGTGTTAGTAGTTAGTGTGCCATAAGGCAAATTTAGCGCTATGTTAAGCAATCGTAATTGGACTTATGTAGAAGTCATAACTATCTGAGGCCGGTCAATAATAATGTAGGCAACAACACAAGTTAGAGGTCTTGATTAGTGAATCAAACTCTAACAACTTGCCATGCCAAAAAGAAGATGAGAAATGATCTTGTATTGGTTTAAGTCCTTTGCATGATTTAGAAAGCAATCTATCCTTAATGCAAAGCCATTCACTTGATCATTTGATCAAGATGAATTAGATTTGAATCAAGGAAGATTAAACCTTCCTAATCAATGCTAACCATCAACCTTTAACTCATTAATCAAAAAGAAAAGAAGGTGAAGAAGAAGAAGAAGAAGAAGAAGAATTAGAAATGAAGAATTAAAGTGCATTAAATGAAATGGAATGTACCAATCAACGAATGTTGACCAAAGATAGGAAAGATCAAGGTCAAACAATAGAAAACAGAAGCAAGATGAAAATTGGAAGTCAAGAAATAAATAAAATATTTTTGGCATTTTTAATATTTAAAATAAAACTTGAATTAAAATATTAAAGAAAAGTCAAACTTCAAACTCACTTCAAATCAACTTTGAAAAGTCTAAGTGAATTATCCCAAGTTCAACAAGGTCAAACAAAGTTTGACAAAAAATTTCAGCATTTTTAAAAGTCAGAAACTATTTTTAATCAATTAAAAATGAATAAAAATAACCTAATTGAACTAAAATCTCAAATAAATCTCAAATCAATTAATAAATTGATGAGAATATTTTTCATAGATTTATCATCATTCAAAGAGGTTGAGAAAATATTTTTGTATTTTTTGAATATCAAAAACTATTTAAAATGAATTAAAAATGATCAGAAAAGAGAAAATTACTAAAAAATAGCAAATTATAAAATAAAAAATATTAAAAATAATTTTTAGAAACTAGAAATTAAAAGAGAAATAATGCAATTGGTCCCATAATTTTTGGACCAATAATAAAAGAGATATGACTTTTAGAAAATCAAATGGAATTAAAAAATGAAATAGAAATTAAAATCAGAATTAACATAAGTGGAAAAACGAGAGCCCTTGGATCTGAGCTCATTAATTGAGCTGGCAGATCCAAGCATCCAGAGGCGCGCGTCCAACATGTTCCACAGTCAATGCAACCACACACGGTATTAAAAAAAGTCATAAGGTTGGACTGCTGAGATTAGATCTGGAAATAGAAATGGATGGTCCAAATCTGATCTGGAGACTAGACGGTGGCCAGCGCCACCGTCTTCTTCGGCAAGCTCCGGTGGAGGTCAAAAATTGCAGGTAAAAAAATGTTAACTAAAATGCACGATCCAGGCACCATTCGAAAGGTGGAGTGATGTACATCACTCCTATGCCACTCAATTCCACTCTAGATTCCTATTAAGAAAGAAATCAGAGATGGAACCTTGGGGGTGTTCAACTGAACTTGCTCGATTTCAACAATTAAGCACACAATAATGATGCCTCTATAGAGAGGACTTTAGACAACACAAGATCAAGGAAAATGGAGCAATGTATGATGAGATTCGAAGCAAAATTCAGCTGAGCAAAACCTTTGGATTGTGAAGAATTGAGTCACTCTCTTTGGTTCCTTTTGCAAACAGAAGGTTTAATGGATCAAAGTGAAGAGGCTTAGGAACTTTAGATCTAAAAATTTAACCAATGCAATTGAATTTCAGATCTGAAAATTTGAGAGAAAAATGAAGTTTGTTCCTTTGGTATGGGTGGGGATTCAATTCAGCATGGATTTAGGCTCCATTAGGTTGAAGAATTGTGAAGCTATGGCATGGTATTTATAGATGGAGAGAGCTGTAAGCAATGCTGAAAGTGTGACTTCAAATTTGCATGAATGGAAAGGGCCTCCATGCATGGGCCTGTACAGGCGCATGTAGGGCCCAATTCCACATGGCTTGGCAAGCTGAGATCATGAATGAATGAAATGGATGTGCAATTTAGGTGTAATCAGCTCATGCATGGCAATTGAATCAAGTTTTCAAAAATGCACCTAATTCTTCATGTCTTGCAAAATGATGCTTCCAAACTCCAAATGCAACCTTGTGAGTAATGGTTAGAAAGCTTGTTGCATAAGGAACAAATGCTATGTTGATCAAAACTCCAATTGGGCCTTGGAAATTACTGAAATTTGAGCTTGAAGTGTAGGGTACAAAACATGCATATGTGAAGTTTCCAAATTTGGCCAATGTTCAAGCCCTTCTGTCTTAATGATGCAAGCTCCAAATGATAAAATCTTCAACATGAAAGTTGTAGATATTTTCAAGAAAATCAATTTGGACTTATATTTTGAATCATTTGGATTTTTAATGAATAAGTTATGGGAACTTGAAGTTGTACCTTTTCACATTTCAATGCATTTGGCCCAAAGTGACCTAAAATGTTTGCCATTATCACATGTATTTCTTTTGAGATTTTGCAATTTTGCTCAACATAACATTTGAAGTATACACAATAAGATTTCCAATGCATTAAGTCTCACTTCAATATAATGAAAAATGAATGAGTTATGTTCTTGGGAAGTTGACCCAAAATTAGGGTTTCAGTCAAAATGACCTATAATGTCTTGGAATGGATGATGACCTTCCATGCTTCAAATCAAATTTTGATGAACATGAAAGTTGTTCATATTGTCCTTAAGAACATTGTTTCTCTTAGGGTCATCTACATTTGACCAATACATAAAACGTTAGGTCTCAGTGCATTTCAAAATAGTCAGATGAATTGACTGATCAACTTCTCAAGTCCACAACTCATATCTTGATGAATTGATGATTGAGGGCCCTAAAATAAGTTCAAATATGCATTAAATGATGAATTAAAGAACTTCCCTTGATTGTATTTGACCATGGGTTGAGGTTGCTTCGTGGGCAAGGCATTGTTGATGATCAGATGAATTAGGGTTTCCTTGGGAAACAAACTCCAAAACCCTTGACTTGATTTGATCAAAATGATGAATTGAGATACTTGGGAGGCATATTTGATGGATGAGAGCTTTGGGAACCATTACCATGCTTTCTTTCATCTTCTCTTGACCATATCATTGCACAAAGGATCTCCTAGGAGCTTTTTGACCTTGTGAATGCTCAAGCTACAAACAAGAAATGTTAGTGACATATTTTTGTGCTTTTGGTTAGTAGATAAGAATAAGAAAATCAATGATATACAATCAAGCATGCTTGGTGATCTCAAACCACTCACAAGAGAGATCCCACCCAAAGGCAAAGGGAACCAAGATACTCATGATCCTTGAGGCTATGCAAATGCAATGTTATGATGCCATGAGGGATATTAGGGCCAAAATTAGGGTCTTACAGATGCCCCTATTTAAGGTCATTCTAGCCGTAGAAGTGAAGGTTAAAATCTTCGTCTCGACGAGGTAGAATGAGCTTAAATAATAACAAAGAGACGAATTTTGGTCCCTAAGAGACCTCATGATGCAGATGTATATATGCAAAAGGGTAATACTTTGTGGGGGTATGTGTCCACAAAGAAGAAAAGAAATTCGGAGAAACTAGCAATCCATATGAGTAATTCACTCCGGGGGACAGAGACTCTGTGACTCTTATGGGGATAGAAAAGGGAATAAATTGCGTGAGCAGGGCACGAGTTAGATTTACTGAGAGACACGAGAGAGATTCCATGAAAAATAAATCAATGGAAGGACCCGAGCTGAGTCAAAGGCGCATGTATTGGGGAATGTGCCAATACAGCGGAACTATCCATAAAGGATACTTCGGATGAAAATCTGGACTCAGATGGGGAGAATCCACTAAGGGATCTCGCTGGGGAACATCCAAACAGGACTCCTCGGAGGAAACACCAGGATGAGGTATTACCGATTACTAGGTAATAAGCTCAAAGAGACATGTGATCCGAACACCGGTATAAGGGTGAGAGAACAACATGCTCGGGGAGAATGAATATCTAAGACCGGTACAAAGGTGAGAGATATCAAACATCCAAAATCATTTGAGGAAAACCTAAAAAGGTATATTTCAACTCAGGAAAATCTGACTCCACAGGGGACAAAGGTCATAATAGGGAGCAAAAAGGGAAGGAACACCAGGGATACCGGTTACTGGGCATATAATAGGTGACCAACCAAGGCGTGAATTGGGGAATATTCCCAAGACACTCATCATCCAAAAGAGGGCTAAAAATCAAACTCGATTACAGGATGGGCATTCGGTTCCACGAAAGGGGATACGAATCTTACTCGACTGGGGAAGAACAGAAGACTTCGACCAAAGAGCGCATGAGATATATTATCTATTACTGTCACAACGTAGATAACATACTCGTATGGAAGATTATCCACAACCGGTTACTGGGTTAAAAAAAGGATAAATCGACCGAAAAGAAAGGACATCGAGGATACCGAAAACCAGGTATAAAAGGATGACCAATCAAAGGGAAAAACGATCATTACCAACAAACGGTAAATGAAAGATGACTCGCTGGGGATACATTGACAAAGGCAATGATCCGGGAGATATACTCAAAAAGGGTGAAGGACTCTCAATACCGAATATTGGATAAAGATAACCGTCAAGGGGGATTACATCTCCCAGATACTGGGTAGAAAACCACGGAAGAGTAACCATCATCGAAAATAAGGTTAACTCTGCAAGGGGATAAAAATCAGGTTTACGACTACCGGTATAAAGGTAGAAAACCAATAGACTCCACCGTGGAAAAGATGGATAATTACTGGTTACTGAGCAATCATTCATCTGAACTACATGGAATCGCAGGAAAAAGACACGAGAAACCGATCTAGGATCAAACTAGAGAGGCACGATGAAACAAGACTTGTCCCTATGAGGATATAACTCAATGGGGAATTCCATCCCAATATATGTGTTGGGAGGAAACAGAAACAACTATCATCCACGAGGACATAACTCGGTGGAGACTATGGAAGAAAGGATAAACACTTTCTGCTTATGTGGCTGACTCTATATGGGGAGATCAGACAGAAACATCTGCTTTGGGGAAACATTACCAACCAGCAGGAGATAACAAACAAATATATATGGCTAATAATGCAACATGAATATCTGAATGTGAAAATTATGCATATATGCGTGGTTTATGTATGATGAATGCTGACAAAACAGACATGTCTAACACAAACAGGTCCAACAAATGAACAAACATCCGGTACTACATCTCAAGAGAGAAAGCCAGACCCAGTGGAAAACATCCAATCTGATGAGGGGCAAGAGATACCAGGAAACAAAAATCTCTGCAGGGGAAAGAACATCAGCCATTCCAACTGGGGACAGGATCATCGCGCAGATAAACTCTGTCGTAGAAGCACCTCTACCGGGGGAATTATCAAAGGAGGGGATGGATCTCTGGGGAACAACCATCAATCAGAAACTTCCAGAGATCACCAAATACTGCCCTACCAAAGAGATCACATCTGCTGAGGAGGAAGGATCACTAATCTACTGAAGGAAGGAGGGATGAATATCTTTACCCAACACCTTGCTCGAGAGAAAAACCACAAAAGGCTCCAGAGGAAGAGGACACAAGCATGCCAGAAATATGAACAAATGTCTTACCCTGTTGAGAATCATACCATCGTCGGGAGAGCACTGAAGACATCCCCAGTATCCGTTTATCATTGTGAATGTTCACTTTGTTTAAAAACAAGTTAGGAAAACAATGATATTTCTCAATTAAAACATGCAAAATATTTGTTGAATGAAAAACAAATAAGAGCGCAAAGAATTGGATAAATGCTCAAATTTATTTGATGGAATGGTAGTCTGCAAATGGCAAAACTCCATAGATCTTTACAAATTTGAAATTGGTGATATATATTGGAAAAGGGCTACATTGAACATAATGACCATTTCTCTACCAACTCTGAATCCGATGTATTTGAAGCTTCAGTTGACGATGACTGAGCGAGAATCTCTGACGAATGACAGTTTGTAGAACAAAGTCTTGTCAGGATGCAGTTACTTGCCAAATCCCTAATTTTTGCCTAGATTGCCCCAGGGTGAGGTACTCAATCTAGCGGGATATATATTCATTTTTTTATGTCTCTAACTTTTGCCTGAATCGCCCTTTCGGGTTTTCAATCCACCGAGACGCTCATTTTCGCCTAAGCCGCCCTTTCAGGTTTTCAACTTAGCGAGCTATTCTGTTTTTTATTTTAGGCGAAGTATTTCTTGACTGCAT
This sequence comes from Lathyrus oleraceus, assembly GCF_024323335.1. Classification (NCBI taxonomy): domain Eukaryota; kingdom Viridiplantae; phylum Streptophyta; class Magnoliopsida; order Fabales; family Fabaceae; genus Lathyrus; species Lathyrus oleraceus. The sequence goes on from NC_066583.1 coordinate 207,503,014, forward strand.
CTGAATTCACAGGACGAGTGAAATCCTCCCCATCCATAGTTGTAAGTATCAAAGCACCGCCTGAAAAGGCTCTCTTGACAACATATGGACCTTCATAGTTTGGAGTCCAGTTGCCCCTGGAATCGGGCGCGAAAGACAAGACTTTCTTGAGCACAAGGTCACCCTCTCAGAACACACGAGGCTTGACCTTCTTATCAAAGGCTTTCTTCATCCTTTGCTGATATAACTGACCATGACACATGGCAGTCAATCTCTTCTCTTCAAACAAATTCAATTGATCGTAACGACTCTAAACCCATTCAACATCAGTCAGCTTGGCTTCCATCAAGACTCTCATTGATGGGATCTCCACCTCTACTGGGAGCACAACCTCCATGCCATAAACAAGAGAAAAAGGGGTTGCCCATGTTGAAGTGCGGACAGACGTACGATATCCATGCAAAGGAAATGGCAGCATCTCATGCCAATCCTTGTATGAAACAACCATCTTCTGGATAATCTTCTTGATGTTCTTATTAGCAGCTTCAATAGCCCCATTAATCTTGGGTCTGTAAGGAGAAGAATTATGATGTGCTATCTTGAACTCACTACACATCTCTTTCATCATCTTGTTGTTCAAGTTGGATCCATTGTCAGTAATGATCTTATCTGGCACACCATAACGACATATGAGTTGATTCTTGATAAACTTCACGACCACCTGCTTGGTCATATTAGCATACGATGCCACTTCAACCCACTTGGTGAAGTAATAAATTGCTACGAGAATAAATCTGTGACCGTTGGACGCTTTCGGTTCTATCATGCCAATCATGTCAATTCCCCTACATAGAGAAAGGCCATGGTGATGAAATCACATTCAGAAGTGTCGGGGGAATATGAATCTTATCCGTATAAATTTGACAATTGTGGCATTTCTTCATATATTTGCAGATGTCAGACTCCATTGTCAGCCAATAGTAGCATGCTTTTAACATCTTTATAGCCATGGCATGTCCATTGGAATGAGTACCAAATGAACCTTCATGGACCTCAGTCATTAACAAGTCTGCTTCGTGTCTATCCACGCATTTGAGTAGAACCATGTCAAAATTTCTCTTATAAAGCACATCGCCATTGAGGTAGAAACTGCCTGACAATCTCCTCAAAGTCTTCCTATCTTTCACAGATGCCCCAGGCGGGTAAATCTGGCTCTGAAGAAAGCACTTGATATCATAATACCACGACTTATCATCTTGCATCTCCTCTACTGCAAATACATGAGTTGGTCTGTCCAAGCGCATCACAGTGATAATGGGAACTTCATTCCAAAGTCTAACCACAATCATCGAAGCAAGCGTAGCAAGAGCATCTGCCATCTGTCGCAACTAGGCGAAAAAAACAACCGGCGAAAAAAAAGAACAGAAGAGTCGCCACCGTTCGTTATTTATCCCAAAGGAGGGAAAGGAAACAATCGAAGAAAACCTGAAGAAAGGAAAAGAAAAGGTCTCGCAACCAAATCTTGGGTTCGGGAGTTGATTATGCGAAGGGAAGGTATTAGCACCCCTACGCATCCGTAGTACTCTACAGGATCCACTCTTGTTGTTCTTGTCTAAAGGGTGTAGGTTTATCTAAGGTACTATTTACTAAACGAAAGGTTAAAATAAAATGACTCGCAAGGATGTCGCATCCACTGCCTACGTATCTCATCTGGAATGAGAATCAGAGTCTTCGTAGCTCAGCTACCTATGGGTTAAAGAGAAGTGTGCTCGCTAAGACATCGCATCTTATGCCTACGTATCTCATTTGGAATGAGAATCAGAGCAAAACTTAGTTCAGCTAACTACGGGAACAAGGGTCTCGATTGCTACTAGGGAAAAAGAAAGGGGAAGGTCTCAATCGCAACGAGGGCGAGAGAAAAGAATCGCAATAAGGGCGAAAGCCAGCGAGGATTAAATGTTAGTTGTCAGTCAAACTCGGCAAGACATCGCATCTCGTGCCTACGTATCTCATCTGAACATGAGAATCAAAGTTGTCGTAGTTCGCCGAACTAGGGGTTAGGGATTGTCATTTAAACATGGACTTACAAAAGAGGACACCAGCTATGTCAAAGGAAAGTGGGCAATGTGTTCAACATCCTAGCAGTAGGCGTCGCAGCTTGCTGAATCGAGTCTTAGGCAGTTACCTCTTTGCAATAGAACAGATTGACATGCCACAAGATCGGAGACGCACGGAAGGTCTAAAAGTGGGGAAGCTCTGCCCTAGAGTTGTCATGCAATGTGGACCTATGTGTTAGGGTTTACAGAGGGGAACATCTACCTAATGTTAGCATGCAAAGAAATAAGGGAATTCTATCTATGTTATCATACAAAGGGTTCTACCTAATGGGTGTTACCTAAACGGAACAAGAGTCGATGAATGGAGCAAGGAGAGGAACCACGGATAAGGGTAGATGGCGATGCCTGAGGCAATCGATTTACAGGTAGATAGCGATGCATGAAGCAATCGACTTACAAAAGGATGGATGAATACGTGCTGGTTCTGTTAAGTTTTGAAAATGATTACTCGACGTTGGATCGAGCTTTTGATCTTGTTTTGAAGTGATTATCGAATGTTCGTTTTAATTCTTGTGTTAACAGATGAATAAAGAATGAAAGAATAAATATTATACACTTTATGGAATGGGGGTACATTTGTTATGAATGGGGATTTTTCATGGCAATCAAACAATAAGAATATATGCCTCATACATCATACAAGTAGGCAATAGTTAATCAAACAATAAGATGAGGAAACAAGTGTATGATCAAGTCAAAGAATCTAATAATGGAGTATTAAACAATGCATGGAAGTATGAACATGTTAAACAATCAAACAATAGTGAATATGGATGAAAGAAACAAGTGTAGCAGATGACAGATGAATCAGACAGATAAAACTATGCACACAAAGGATCACTGAATTATTTAATTGGGAAATGAGGTAAGGATCAAATAAAATCAAGGTAAAAGGCCTATAATACACGGCATATGAGATGAACAAGGGAGGATCAAAAGATATCTTCAATTGCCATAAGCTATCCCTAAGTCAAACATCAATCATAGAAAAGTCAACTGAAAATTCTAGTCAACTGAAAAATTATCAAGTAAATAGCAAATTAATCAAGAAAATTATGAAAAATTAAACTAAGTTAAGTGAGGTCGTGACATCATCATCCCCTAAAAAGATTTTAAAAATAATGAAAATTGGTACATAAATTAAATAAAATAAAACAGAAGTCAAATTAAAAGTCAACCAACCAAACTAGGTCAAAAATAAATCCAAAATAAATTGAAAATGTGAAATAAAATTCCAAGAAAAGGTCAGGTTGACCATAAGACAGTGGTCAACCTTCATCCCAAAAATCAAAAGCAAAAAAATAATTTTAAGTTATGAAAATAAAATCAATAAAAAAAAGTGTGTAAAAATGGACCATTTAGAATAAATAATTAAAATAAAATATTAATATTAAATAAATACGAAAATAAAAAATTATATAAAATTAAATAAGACATTAAGAAAAGTGAAAAATATTTTTAGGTAATTTTATGAATAAAGAAAATATTTTAAAATAATTAAAAGCAAAATAGAAATTAAATAAGAATTAAAAAAAGAAAATAAAAGTGGACATGTGTTAGTGTTAATGGGCCAGGAAGTGTGGGGTGGGAAAAGCAACAGCGCAAGGCCCATGGTCCAGCTCAAATATTCAGCATGTGACACAACTAAATAACATTTTATAAAGAAAATTCATGTGACATGGCTATCAATTGGTCAAGTACTTTAAGTGACTAAATGACAAAATAAGAAGCACAACCAGGATTAAAACATGAATGCTAGATCCAATAGCTCCTACAGTGACACGTCACCTTCTTCCTCATGAAGACAAGAAACCCTAATCCCATGCAGAAAGACGCAGCCATGCAATGATTTTTCTTCCACTTCCACTCAAGATTACAACCACCATAGGGCACCAAATGAGATGAAATAAAAACCAAAATTCAAGTATGAAATGTGTAGATTATCATGGTGACTTGTTTTAGTAAAAATAATGGCTTAATCATGGAGAAAAGTTGACCACAAGAGGTCAACATGGACACGGCATAACGGAAAAAAAATTCAGCATGCATAACATGAAGAACATATGCATATGATTTGGCATGGCACACAGTGATGATCATAGATGAGCACGATGATGAGCATGATAAACAATAATAAGCATAGCATGGTGAACAATAATAAGCATAGCATGGTGAACAATAATAAGCATAGGTATACCTTTCATGGTCATGGAAGATGAGTGATAGAGGGTACCTAGTGGAGGCTTGATCCCATGCCTCTTTGATTGTGGAGAGGAATGGAAGGATATGAGGCTGCCTTCTTGGTGCTTCAAGAGACCTTGAGTGAGAGAAAGGAAGCTGCTATGTGATGGAACTTTCTTACTTGCCACGAAATCCCACTGCTCTCTTTGGGTTTAGGGTTTCTTGTGCTTAAATATGATGAAACAAGTGTCTAATGGGCTGAAATCCATGTTATCCATAATGCAAGGTGAGGTGTATTAGGTATGGCATGTGAAATATTATTATTTTGGGCCAAACTTAAGTGATTAAATATCCAAAGCATGTCCACATGAGGAAAAAACGTGTGCTGATTTTATGCATGGCTTGGCAAGTAAGAAAAGAGTCCAAGATGGTGACTTTATGGCCATGTAACTTGATGCTCAACTCACCAATTGGAGAAATAATGCAAACAGTAGCAAGATATCATGGAGCTTAGCAACTTTCATGTTGAGCACAAGTTGAAATGATGAATGGAAGAAGGTGAAAAATGGGCCTCAAGTTCAGGTTTCATCATGCAGAATTGGCTGGGCCAGTTTGGCCTAAAATCTGCATAAAAAGTCATGTCATGATGCCCACTTTAGGTGAATGTATCTCTCAAATCATGGATCCAAATGATATGATTCCAAAAGGATGTAAAAGAGGACATGGAAAGGTACAATTGTTGTGAAGAAAACATTTTCCATTGATGCCTTGAAGTGAAAGTAAACTGGCCAAGAAATCTTGACAAACTTTGAAGATTTTGGACTTAGAAATTTTTCTAAGTGTCCTAAAAAAATGTCTCACTTTGACTAAGCATAACTTTCTCAATTTTAATCCAAATGGAGCAAACTTTATATCTCTAGAAAGCTTGGAATAAGAGGAAAAACTTCCATTTTGGAGAAATTTTCAAATGGAGCTTTTATCTTGATGGACAATGGGCTTAAAGTGAGTGCAACAATCATGAAAACTTGCCCTAAATGGAAAGTCAACCATTTCCAAATTAAGTAACTTTTCCAATTCCTGCTTAAATGATGAATCCATGACCCAACCTTGATCAAATTTCACATGTAGGCTCCGTTAGGCATGAATTTTGAGATTCCACCCTCAAATTGTCAGGAGTTGACTTTTCTGGCCCTATAGTTGACTTTTCCCAAACTGTCTGATTCCCAATTCTGTTGATCAATTGAAGCACTTCTGGCTCAAATAAAAAGCTGATTTTTTGTATGTAGACCCTTGTGGACATATCGAGGTCCATGGAAAAGAGTTTCACCCAAAGAATAAAAAATAAACTGATTTTGTACCAAACCCTAATTTAGGGCAAAATTGATCAGGAACTAATTACACTGATTGCCAATGGATCTTTTTGAGATAATTGTGAGTCTTCTTAGGCCAAGATGCCTCTCCAAACATGACATGGATGACCCCCCTCTACTTCTAACCAAACATTGCCTGTTGCAGGTAGCCATGAAACCCTAATTTCCTGATTAAATCCAGATGAACACTCTGATAGCTCTGAATCCTTCACTGATGAACTGAGGACTATAATAAGACACCTGGAGCCCCCTGAGAACCTTGAGACTTGTATATTTAGAGAATGAAGTCCAATTCTCAATCTTGCTTTGTGTGGGCTCCTTCTGTTAAGGAGTGATCAATCAAAACCTGATTCCCAAGTCACCAATGCAGTATGCAATGAGTATGACCTAGTATGATGTCAATGAAATGTAAAACATAATCCCATGCTTCCAAGAAAAATGAAGGGTAAATTTTGGGGTATTACAGCTGCCCCTATTCAATCAATTGGAGACTCGAAAGGAAGATAGCAACGACTTTCGCACTTTCGAGGTATCAAGGGATTGATTACAATAAAAGCCCGAAAATTTACACTGAAGTGAAAGAAAATGAAGTAACAATGCCTGTCAGGATCGACATAGAGGTGGTCTTGAAAAAAGAATCCGTCTGGTACGGTGAGAGTCGGTCTGAACACCGAAAAAAGAAATGTTAGCCTGAATACCAAAATAAATGGTAACACAGAAATAACCATGGTCTGCATGCCGCTCATCAGTCTGAATACTGGAATGACTTCGATCTGAGCATCGGGAGATACGAGATTATCGACATCGGTCTGAACACCGGGAAATTGGCCTGAGCGCCACTTCGGTCTGAATACCGGAAAAACTGGCCTGAGTGCCACAAGTTGCATCGACCTGAACGTCGGAAACTTCTTTGATCTGAACATTGGAAAACTGGCCTGAATGCCACTTCGGTCAAAATATCGGGAAATTGGCCTGAATGCCACAAGTTGCATCGACCTGAATGTCGGAAACTTCTTCGATTTGAACATAGGAAAACTGGCCTGAATGCCACTTTGGTCTGAATACCGGAAACTGGCCTGAATGCCACAAGTTGCATCGACCTGAACGTCAGAAACTTCTTCGATCTGAACATCGGAAAACTGGCCTGAATGCCAGTTCGGTCTGAATACCGGAAACTTTCATGCTTGTCAGCGTCGGCAGAAATAGGGAAAATGATAATTGAGGCGGCACGTGGGCCAACGACCCCTGCTGGGAATAATAAAGGATAAGTCATGAACAACCTTCAGTCTGAGTATTGGGAACAAACTTCTGGCTTATCGCTTGGGATACCGAGAATGTCTTATGCGTTACATGCGTATGTTTGAATTTTTTCAATGGCGTAATGCTCCATGAAATGGAAATGCTACGCGATTTGGGAGGATGAATGCGATATGATTCTACATGCAGGGATGCAGAATGCTAGGTTAGAGAGAGAATGCCAAGCCGAGGAAAAGAATTCTGTTGGGGAAATGATCACTATCTTCTGGACCCTGGCAATGCTGTTGGAGATACACAACACAATGAACTCTATGGGAAAATGACCAGCCACACGGTGTTCTGGCAATAATAATAATACCGAGACTCTGGCTGGGGAGAGAATGGTACTAAAAGCTTGCTGCTGAGGAAGGCGACAGTGGTTCTGGCAACCATAATCTGCGAGAGAGACGACTCAGCAGGGTAAGCAAACACCGATACGGTACGGAGATTCTGCTTCACGGAAAGAGACCATGGATCTAGCGTCGAGATCATCGATCTGGCATCGAACTCTGAGAAGCAGCTGCTTCTGCTGGGAAGATACAATCTGACACTGTCGAATCCGCTGGAGATATACAGTTTGGCACTGTCGACTCTACTGGGGAGTGTATAGTCTGAAACAACCGTTTGGGGAAGTACAGTAGTGAGAACCCGCTGGGGATTGAAGAATCCAATGCTTGGACCAACTTTGCAGGGATAAGATACCAAATACCCACTGTTGAGGAAAAACATCCGCGATCATCCGCTGGGAACCTTAAGGAAATGCCCCGAGTGTACCTGTTCTGAATAGACGATCCAAAACACTTAAAATTTACAGCAATTTTAAATGTTTATTAAGCATGTACCTGTAAAGCTCTTATGTTTCATGATGCAATGTTTATCAAAAATTCGGACGTCATTTTTGCAAACAAAACAGTAAAATGAAAATGAAAACAGGGATATACTGAATAGCATGATTTTATTGATTGAATGGCCTTTGAATAGGCATTTACATCAGGAAGCAATCCCTGGAAAGAGGCAATTGCACAAAAAGATAAAAAACAGAAATTAATCTAATGGCAATGTGAAATGGATTTCTATCGGGTTCCAATTCTGCTATGACTCGCTCGTCTTCAAGATCCTCCAAATGATCAGCTTTCTGAAAAAGGTGATTGAACTGTTTCCTATCCTTAGAAAGCTTCCGGTTATCGACACGAGGTGAGATTCAGAGCTACTCAGAACGCAGTCATTCGCTTAATCCCTAACTTTTGCCTGGATTTCCCTTTCGGGTTTTCAATCCACCGGGATACCCATTTTTGCCTAAGTTGCCCTTTCAGGTTTTCAACTTACCGGGTGTACAATATTTTTCATTTTTTTAATCCCTAACTTTTGCACGAACCTTTTTCATTTTCTTGGTTCGCCGGGATGCCCATTTTTTGCCTGGACTATTCTTTTTATTATCCAGCGGGTCTATTTTATGCGAAGTATTTTTTAACTGCGTCTGAGTTCACAGGGGAAGTGAAGTCTTCACCATCCATAGTTGCAAGCATTAAGGCTCCACCATCAAAGATCTTGGTGACAATATATGGTTCATCATATTTAGGAGTCCACTTGCCCATGTGATCTGTCTGAGGAGGAAGGATCCTTTTCAACACCAAATCTATGACTTGGAAGCATTGAGGATGCACTTTCTGATCAAAGGCTCTCTTCATCCAACTTTGATACAACTGCCCATGACAAATGGCTGCCATCCGCTTCTCTTCGATAAGACTCAACTCATTGAACCTTGTCTGAATCCATTCAGCTTCATCTAACTTGACATCCAGCAGGACTCTTAGAGAAGGAATCTCCACTTCAAAAGGTAGGACTGCTTCCATACCATACACAAGGGAGTAAGGGGTTGCCCCGGTCGATGTACATACTGAAGTACGGTACCCATGCAAGGCGAAGGGTAGCATCTCATTCCAATCTTTGTACGTAACAACCATCTTCTGCACAATCTTCTTTATGTTCTTATTTGCTGCCTCAACAACACCGTTCATCTTAGGACGATAAGGGGAAGAATTGTGATGCTGAATGTTGAAGTTCTTGCACAACTCCTTCATCATTTTGTTATTGAGATTAGAACCATTATCAATAATGATTCTTTCGGGAATCCCATAACGACAAATGATTTCTTTCTTAATGAATCGGGCAACCACATGTCTAGTGACCTTCGCAAATGATGCTGCTTCGACCCACATGGTGAAATAGTCGATGGCAACAAGGATGAAGCGATGCCCATTGGAAGCAGTCGGCTCAATCTTTCCAATCATATCAATGCCCCACATGAAAAACGGCCACAGCGAAGACATCACATTCATAGGATTTGGCGGCACATGCACCTTATCAGCATAAATCTGGCATTTATGACACTTCCGAGCATATTTCAAACAGTCAGATTCCATGGTCATCCAGTAATATCCTGCTCTCAACAATTTCTTAGCCATTGCATGTCCACCGGCGTGAGTACCGAAGGAGCCTTCATGAACTTCCAGCATTAACATGTCCGCTTCGTGTCTATCCACGCATCTGAGCAAAACCATGTCGAAATTCCTCTTATACAACACATCATCTTTGTTCAGGAAGAAAGTGCCTGCCAATCTTCTCAAAGTCTTTCTATCATTGTTGGATGCCCCTGCAGGGTACTCTTGATTCTTCAGAAAACACTTGATGTCGTGATACCAGGGCTTGTCATCAACTATCAGTTCAGCAGCAAACACATACGCGGTCCTATCAAGGCGCATAACATCAATCCTGGGAACATGGTTCCACCGAGTTATCTTGATCATGGCAGATAGAGTAGCAAGAGCATCTGCCATCTGGTTCTCATCATGAGGTATATGACACAACTTTACTATTGTGAAGAAAGTCAACAGTCTTCTCGTGTAATCTCTGTAGGGGACCAGATTAGGCTGGAGAGTATTCCAATCACCATTCACTTGATTGATCACTAGAGCTGAATCTCCGAAAATGTCCAAAGTTTTGATTCTCAAATCAATGGCTTGCTTAATACCCAAGATACACGCTTCATACTCAGCTTCATTATTGGTGCACTCAAAAGTCAGATGAGCGGTGAAAGGCATGTGGGCACCTTTCGGAGTGGTAATAACAACACCAATTCCACTTCCTTTGGCATTGACGGCCCCATCAAAAATTAAAGTCCACTTTTCATCTGGATCAGGTCCCTCCTCAACAACTGGCTCTTCACAGTCTTTCATCTTGAGGAACATGATGTCTTCGTCCGGAAAATCAAACTTCATCGGCTCGTAATCATCAATCGGCTGCTGAGCAAGATAGTCTGACAGAATACTCCCTTTGATGGCTTTCTGGGATGTATACTGGATGTCGTACTCTGTCAGTACCATTTGCCAACGAGCAACCCTTCCGGTGAGAGCTGGATTCTCAAATATATATTTGACTGGATCCATTTTGGAGATCAGTAAGGTTGTGTGAGTCAACATGTATTGTCTCAATCGCTTAGCAGCCCATACAAGTGCACAACATGTCTTCTCAAGCATTGAGTATCTCGACTCGCAATCTGTGAATTTTTTACTCAGGTAGTAGATGGCATGCTCTTTCCTACCTGTCTCGTCGTGTTGACCGAGAACACAACCCATGGAATTGTCAAGTATTGTCAAATACATAATCAGCGGTCTCCCTGGGACTGGAGGCATAAGGATTGGAGGATTCCGTAAATACTCTTTTATTTTCTCGAAAGCCCTTTGGCAATCATCATTCCACCTGATGGCCTGATCTTTTCTCAATAATTTGAATATTGGCTCACACGTGGCTGTTAGGTGAGAGATGAACCTTGCAATGTAATTCAACCTCCCTAAGAAACCACGAACTTGTTTTTCTGTTCTTGGCTCAAGCATTTCTTGTGTCGCTTTCACTTTGGCCGGATCCACCTCAATCCCTTTTTCACTAACAACAAAACCCATCAGTTTTCCAGATCTCACCCCGAAAGTACACTTGTTCGGATTAAGCATCAGCTTGAATTTCCTCAAACGCTCAAACAGTTTATGCAGATTCACCAAATGTTCTTCTTCCGTCTGAGACTCGGCAATCATATCATCAACATAAACCTCGATTTCATGATGAATCATATCATGGAAAAGAGTTACCATAGCTCGTTGATATGTTGCCCCAGCGTTTTTCAGACCAAACGGCATCACCTTGTAGCAGAAGGTGCCCCATGGGGTTATGAAAGTTGTCTTCTCCATGTCTTCTGGTGCCATCTTAATTTGATTATAGCCAGAAAAGCCATCCATGAAGGAGAATACCGAGAACTGAGCCGTGTTATCCACCAAAACGTCGATGTGAGGTAATGGGAAATCATCTTTGGGACTAGCTCTGTTCAGATCCCGGTAGTCGACATACATTCGTACCTTTCCATCCTTCTTAGGTACTGGAACGATGTTTGCAACCCATGGCGGATAATTTGTAACTGCTAGGAATCCTGCGTCCAACTATTTTTGCACTTTTTCTTTTATCTTGACAGCCATCTCTGGTCTTGTTCTTCTGAGCTTCTGCTTGACCGGAGGACAATCCTCTTTGAGAGGAAAATGGTGTACCACAATGTCTGTGTCAAGCCCTGGCATGTCCTGATAAGACCAAGCGAAGATGTCAACATACTCTTGCAACAATTCAATCAACCCCTTCTTCACATTATCTTCCAAAGCAGCCCCTATCTTGATTTCTCTTATGGCGTCCTCGGTGTCGAGATTAATCACTTCAATAGACTCTTGATGCGGTTGAATGACCCTTTCCTCCTGTTTTAACAACCTGGCAAGTTCTTCAGGGAGTTCACAGTCTTCATCACCCTCTTCTTCAGCTTGAAAGATTGGATTTTCAAAGTCGAAGCGAGCCATAGCAGAACTCTTATCAATAGGATCCGGTGACGTGGATCTGCATGGATGATGGTATGTGCTTATGAGTGTGAACAAGAAGTTAAAACTAAACAAAACATTGCCAAATGTATTTTTTTTGATTTTTTTTGAAAACTGCAAAAATAGAAAGACAGTGAACAAAATATTTGAATGCAAAAAGACGTCGTTTATTTATGATAAAAATGCAGGTGTCCACATAGATGAGCCCTACAATGAGTCATTACGCCCTGGGTGGAACGTAAGACTTGGATATGCATGAATAAACAAAGAAAATTACTCTTCAAGAAGAGTGACTTGGATAATCTCTTCAGAAGACCAATTGCGGAGAACTTCACCCGGGACCCTTGGACGCACCCAGTTGTCAATGTCGGAATCACTATCCTCATCTTTTTTGTTGATTGCAGAGACCTGGCCGTACTGAATGATGCCAGCACTGGAGAAAGTAATCGGCCCTTGACGAGTCTGAGGCGTTGAAGTTGTAGAAGTCAATGCTGGCTGATACCCAGTCCCAAACTTGTCTTCCTTCATAGGCAAATCCAACAGACGTCCCCAACCGGGAGCAACACCTGAATTTACCAAGGCCTGTGCCTGCTTGAAGGACAAAATAGAGGTACCTGCTTCAACCTCTTCCACTGGAGCTGCATCCTTGACTTGAATTGCCTCAAAGGCCTGACACAGGGTCTCATGAATCTCACCTTCTACCTCTACATACTTTAATGCAGATAGGTGACTGACCAAAATATCCTCTTCACCACAGACAGTGATAATTCTTCCGTTGACCGGGAACTTGATCTTCTGATGCAAGATCGAGGAGACTGCCCCGACATTATGGATCCAAGGACGACCCAACAAGCAGCTATACGAAGGACTGATATCCGTCACATAGAAGACAATGTTGAAGGTTTGTGATCCAATCTGAATTGGCAATTCTAACTCTCCGAACACTGAACTCTTAGAACCATCGAAGGCTCTCACAACAAGATCGGAAGGCTTCAAGATCAAACCTTCTACATCTAACTTTGATAGGGCTCTCTTGGGTAACACATTGAGAGAGGAACATGTATCCACCAGAACATGGGATAGCACAGTGTGTTTACACTCCATCGAAATGTGCAAAGCCTTGTTATGATCGCGTCTAGCTGGTGTCAAGTCAGAATCAGTAAAACCCAACCCGTTGCTTGCATGAACATTTGCAACGATCCCTTCTAGTTGGTTTACTGAGATCTCCTGAGGCACATATGCAACATTAAGGACCTTCGGAAGTGCCTCCCTGTGTGCCCCTGAACATAGTAGGAGTGAGAGAATAGATATCTTGGACGACGTCTGAATCAACTGATCAACTACCTTGTAGTCGATTTTCTTTATAATTCTCAAGAGCTCGTCCACATCTTTCGCAAAAGCAGGCTCAGAGCCAGCCTGTGGTGCAGAGGTACCCTCATTCACAACTTGCTTGCCTTTGGCCTTCACCGCGACGTCGGCACTATCAGATTAGATAACCGAGGGTGAGAGAAGTCTACCACTTCGGGTGAATCGCCCGATTCCACCAACATTGTCCACTGCGGGATCTTTTATCTCAACTCCAGGTTCAGACTTCTGATCTTGTACCTCTTCTACTTTCAGTGGCTGCTCCACTCCATGATCATGTGTGTACACACTCCCCCCGTAATGCTAAGGAATGGCCCTTTCGCCGGTGAAAGGTAAAGGACCAAGGGTCGTGATGGTCATAGTGGATTGATGCGGTCGCACTGGTCGTACCGGTTGCACTACTGACACACTGATCTGAGCGGTCGGGTAGAAAATTATGATAGTGGCAACATCACAGTCATACTCAGAAATCTTATTTATTGAAGTACAAACATCCGAAACATAGGAATCAAGTTCAACCAACACATCCGAATCAACCATAATGTTTGGAATATCAGCAACAACATCAGAAAAATTAATTACATAATTGGGAATTACAAAATCAGCAGGATCAACATTTGTAAATTCTTCAGCATCTTCAGGAAAGAGAAGATCAACATCTGCATTCTCAACAACCCCTTCAACAGACCCTTGGGCAGATAGGTCTTCAGCTTGAAGGACACCACCATCAAGCAAGGCCTGGATACCCTGCTGTAGCCTCACACAACCCCCACTCTATGCAATACAACCTAAACAACCGCTCCCACAACCGGGGAAGACATATGCCTTTAGCAAGTATTCTTTGATTTCTAACAGCGGAGTCTTCAGCTTCAACACCTCCTTGACTAATTTGACTTCTCCTTCCAACATGTTAACATTTGCTCTACCATGCTGCGACATAGGATTGTTGACAACATTAGGAGCCGGTGCAAAGTTAATAGCCTTTGAGTCAATAAGGTCTTGAACTACGTGCTTAAAAGCTTTGCAGTTCTCAATAGTGTGGCCAGGTGCCCCAGAGTGGAACTCACACCTAGCATTGGCGCCATAACCCACTGGAAGCCTGCCAACGGGAGGAGCCAAAGTGCGTAACTGCACAAGTTGCAAATGTTGAAGGTTGGGAAGCAACTGGGCATACGACATCGGAAGAGCGTCGAAGCGCCTATCCAACATCCTCTGTCTTTGTTGATAGGCGGGCCTGTTACCCTGTTGTTGTTGGTATTGATTTTGTTGGCTCTGTGGTTGTTGTTGTTGCACTGGTGCTGCAACCGGAATGGTCACAGCTGCAACATAAGGTTGCTGATGGTAATTCTGAAAATTGTTCCTCCGATTACCCCTGTTTTGATAAGAAGACACGGCATTTGCATCCCCTTCTCTCATCTTCTGTCCTCCTAAGAACGACTTCTTCGACCCCAATGATGATCCAACCCCGTTTTGGATCTTACACGTCTTCAAGTAGTTCTCCACCCTCTCACCGGTAGAGACTACATCAGCAAAATTGGAGGCGTTGCAACCCACCAGACGCTCCAAATAAGATCCAGGCAGTGTGTTCATAAACATGTTGGCCATCTCCTTTTCAAACATCGGAGGCTGAACACGGGAAGCCATCTCTCTCCAGCATTGAGCATACTCTTTGAAGCACTCGTTGCTCTTGAGAGACAAATTCTGGAGTTGAGTCCTGTCAAGTGCCATGTCCGCATTATACTGATACTGCTTCACAAAGGCCTCAACCAAGTCTCTCCAGCAGCGAATATGGGCTATGTCTAGCCTCATATACCGCTCCAAGGATGCCCCAGCTAGGCTGTCCTGGAAGAAGTACATGAGCAACTTCTCATCATCAGAATACGCAACCATCTTGCGAAAGTAAGCTTGTATGTGAGTCTTCGGGCAAGAGTTGCCATTGTACTTATCAAAAACTGGGACTCTGAACTTTGGTGGAACTCTCACGCCTGGGACCAGCCCCAAGTCAGCAACATCCACACCAAGAGCATTCTGCCCTTCCACAACTTTCAGCCTCTCTTCCAGTCTCCGAAACATAGGGTCCATACCATGACCCATGCCAAAGTCCTCCTGAAGCAGGGGGAACTGATCCTCCTGATCATCATGGATGGGCTGTTGATCAAGGTTGACATGTGGGATCGGGATAGGCCTCGACCCATTGGGTCCATTAGTCTCTCCAACTGGAGGATCAATCACAGTCTTCGGTTGAGTAGTAGGGGGATTCCTCTGTACCAACAATCTAAGCTCCTGCTGTCCCTGAGCCACTCCTTGGACCACTTCCATGAACTGATTCATGCGAATTCTCATCTCAGTGAGCTCTTCTTGTAGACCTTCCATTGCTCTTTGTTGATTTCTGCGGGTACCGTACCGGTGAATGCTTGAGTCAGCTATCCTGCTAGTGGAATACCAAACAAAATGAGAACACCGCAGCGGTACCTGTTATGCAAGACATGCTAATGAATATGCAAATGCGATGACATGTTTATCAATTCCAAAGGGTATTCTAACCCCTTGATTCCAGTTTCTCAATAGATAAATAGTGCAAGAAGATCGAGCCATGGATAAACTTCGGAGACCAAGATGCAATAAAGAAAATCTGTCATACAAAATGAGTTCAAGGAAATGGGCCTTAGCCAACAGTATATCAAAAGAGGATCTCCACAACAAGCCTGTGGATCATCACTACAAAGCAACAAATGAAAAGAGGAACAAAAATCAGGAATCAGACTCCTGTATACAACCCATAAGGAATGCTCTTAACTTCAGCCAGTAGTGCCACCGTGTCAGGATGATCTGGAGATTCTGTCAAACGCCAGATAAGCGAATTCCTCATGTGAATAATCCCATCCAGTTATTTGATGTGCTCTATGTAATAATTCTCATTATCCTTCCCGAATACTTCTTCAAGTCTAGATTTCTTCAAACCGCCAGCACTTTGAGTTCTTCAATCTATTCTTGAGCCTTGCCGAGTTGATTTGTGATGTAACCATTGGTTGTACGGGCACACAAGAGCTCATTGTTCTTCTCCTTCAGCAGAGTCTTCACCTTCTCCATCTGACCAGTCAATTGGGTCACCATCTCCTCCTCTTTTGCCTTCCGAGAAGCTGAAAATGCATCCCATTGCTCCTGCCACCCAGCTAACTTACCACGGGCATCTGTTAACTGCTGCTTGACTCGCCTCAACTCAGAACTGGATAACCCTAAGGCTTTGTCAGTTTTCCTGAAGAAGTTCGCTTCCACATCCAATTTCTTCTCAGCTTCCTCTTGCAATTTGACAGCTTCCCCCTTCTGATATTCTGCCTCCTGGTATAGACGCATAACGTCTTACAACTTTACACTCAACTCCGAGTTTTCGGTTTGAAGCTCCTCCATGGTATTCTTCAATTTGTCATACTCCTCTCGACTCACCATTGTTGACTGCTCAGGAGTAGGTGGATACAAAGGTTCTTCAATAGGAAACGACAGACTAAACTCTTCGACTCTTCTCTGAAGCCAATCTTCATATTGAGGGTAAGTCCTGCAATCTCCCTTTCCAAGCATAGTCCTTCCTCTCTTGATCACCTTGAGCCAGGCCTCAGCCGCCTTGTGGGATACAGTCAGATCAGATGAAGAATGGAAAAACAGAGATTCTTCCACATCTTTTTCCAAAGGCGGAGTTTTTAAAGCATACCTAAACTGTATGACTGCTAGAGAAGGGTTATAGTTGATTCCTCCTCTTCTTCCTACCAGCGGCACATTCGGGAAGTTCCAGCAACTGTGAATAATATTCGTCCGAAGCAAGTTCTGGTCAGACCACCAAGAAATATCTTTAGCTCTTATCCCTATCAACCTCTTCGACCAACTCAACGAGTCCTCGAAATCAACGAATGCTCCTGACTTGGGCAGGTGAGAATTGAACCACTTATAGAACAAGGGTGCACAACAATTCACCAATCCTCCTTTTCTATTCTCGTTCCTGTGATGCACTGAATAAAAGAAATCTCCCAGCACGGTCGACACTGGATTTCCCAACACGAAGAGGCGTATTGCGTCTACGTCCACAAATTTTGCAACATTAGGGAACAGGACAATCCCGTATACGCAAAGAGCCAACACATCATTGAAACCTCTCTGATCACCATCTCCAAGCTTCTTCTTGGCTTCTCCCACTAAGAAACTCAGATGAAAACCACTGACTCCTCCTTTCTGACACATATTAGACTTCAAGACTGATTTCCCCAAATATGTGGCTGAAGCAACCATGCTGAAATTGGGCAGAAACTCGGAACTGTAGAATAGCAACTGTGACTTGATAGGAACTCTGAGAAAACTGGAAACCTCCTCCAAAGTAGGGACTAAGATATAATATGGGAATGTAAAACACCTCAATGGAGGGTCATAGAACTGCAGCAGTGTAAAGAGAGCATCATGTTGATCTTTGGAGAGAACTGTAACAAAATTTAGAATCAGCCCGTAATCCTTCCGGAATCTTTCTAGAGAATCATGATCCATTAACTCCATCAGCTGTTGAATGGGATCCAAACAAACCACATGAAATTTGTAGGCGACATGTCATTTCCTGCCAATCTCCATCTTAGGAGAACCAGAGAACCCCGACTAGAATCAAGAAGAAGATATAAACCCCTGGGAATAGATAAACATGTGTTAAATGATATGAATGTGATGCAATGCAGTGACATGGGAATCATGATTGCTGTATCTGCTTGAACATCTGTCAGGTTGCACTGTCTGAAGAGAAAACCACTGAGGAACATATAAGAGATCAAAGTTCTGCTCCAACAAGAATACCAGAAAACCGGGTTGGTTGAAGGTTAAGGTTTCCTGAATTTAGCCCGCCCCTCACTGGTAGGTTCTAAGAACAGAAGTTTGTCAGCTTCTAGCCCTTTAGTCGAACAATACGTTTACCACTGAAGGTTTGGCATTATTACGAGACAAAAGACCTCCACTGACTCCCCTCAGTAGGACATCCTAAAAGCAAGCTCCCAGCCTCGGGGTCCTCGGATTGAGCAGCGAGAATGCGCCCAACAGAGCTAACATAACCGCGTCTCGGAGGAGAGGCCTCGATCGAGTCCTCGGGAAATGGTCACCAAAGTCGACGATTTCTAAAGGAACATCATGTCGTTACGGAACACCCGTAGGACAGAATATATCCAAAAGAAACCTCGTCTGGGTGTGGGTCTTCATGAACGACTTAACGTAGCAACATGCTACGCAAGCCTCATGACTATCCACTCTAAAACCTGCGTGTACACTCAAGCCTGGGTAGTGGGCTTATCTCTCATAGAACAACCCATCCCAACAAACAATCCAACAGATCCAACAGATACAACAATGTTATGTAGACAATGCAATAAGATAAAGCAGATAAATGCTGAAAGTAAATAACTGTACAAAAGAATAAACACCCAACAAACAAGAAACTACAAAAGCTAGGAGGGACTCGCATAGGGAAACCGGGTCCCCAGCAGAGTCACCAGCTGTCTCAACTAGGCAAAAAAACAAACGGCGAAAAAAAAGAACAGAAGAGTCGCCACCGTTCGTTATTTATCCCAAAGGAGGGAAAAGAAACGATCGAAGAAAACCTGAAGAAAGGAAAAGACAAGGTCTCACAACCAAATCTTGGGTTCAGGAGTCGATTATGCGAAGGGAAGGTATTAGCACCCCTACGCATCCATAGTACTCTACGGGATCCACTCTTGTTGTTCTTGTCTAAAGGGTGTAGGTTTATCTAAGGTACTATTTACTAAAATAAAGGTTAAAAGAAAATGACTCGCAAGGATGTTGCATCCACTGCCTACGTATCTCATCTGGAATGAGAATCATAGTCTTCGTAGCTCAGCTACCTATGGGTTAAAGAGAAGTCTGCTCGCTAAGACATCGCGTCTTATGCCTACGTATCTCATATGGAATGAGAATCAGAGCAAAACGTAGTTCAACTAACTACGGGAACAAGGGTCTCGATTGCAACTAGGGAAAAAGAAAGGGGAAGGTCTCAATCGCAACGAGGGCGAGAGAAAAGAATCGCAATAAGGGCGAAAGCCAACGAGGATTAGTTGTTAGTTGTCAGTCAAACTCGGCAAAACATCGCATCTCATGCCTACGTATCTCATCTGAACATGAGAATCAAAGTTGTCGTAGTTCGCCGAACTAGGGGTTAGGGATTGCCATCTGAACATGGACTTACAAAAGAGGACACCAGCTGTGTCAAAGGAAAGTGGGCAATATGTTCAACATCCTAGCAGTAGGTGTCGCAGCTCGTTGAATCGAGTCTTAGGCCGTTACCTCTTTGCAATAGAACGGATTGACATACCACAAGATCGGAGACGCACAGAAGGTCTAAAAGTGGGGAAGCTCTGCCCTAGAGTTGTCATGCAATGTGGACCTATGTGTTAGGGTTTACAGAGGGGAACATCTACCTAATGTTAGCATGCAAAGAAATAAGGGAATTCTATCTATGTTATCATACAAAGGGTTCTACCGAATGGGTGCTACCTAAACGGAACAAGAGTCGACGGATGGAGCAAGGAGAGGAACCACGGATAAGGGTAGATGGCGAGCCTGAGGCAATCGACTAACAGGTAGATGGTGATGCATGAAGCAATCGACTTACAAAAGGATGGATGAATACATGCTGGTTCTGTTAAGTTTTGAAAATGATTACTCGACGTTGGATCGAGCTTTTGATCTTGTTTTGAAATGATTATCGAATGTTCGTTTTAATTCTTATGTTAACAGATGAATAAAGAATGAAAGAATAAATATTATACACTTTATGGGTTGGGGGTACATTTGTTATGAATGGGGATTGTTCATGGCAATCAAACAATAAGAATATATGCCTCATACATCATACAAGTAGGCAACAATTAATCAAACAATAAGATGAGTAAACAAGTGTATGATCAAGTCAAAGAATCAAATAATGGAGTATTAAACAATGCATGGAAGTATGAACATGTTAAAAATTCAATCATAGAAAAGTCAACTGAAAATTTGAGTCAACTTAAAAATTATCAAATAAATAGCAAATTAATCAAGAAAATTATGAAAAATTAAACTAAGTTAGGTGAGGTGAGGACATCATTATCCCCAAAAAAGATTTTAAAAATAATGAAAATTGGTACATAAATTAATTAAAATAAAATAGAAGTCAAATTAAAAGTTAACCAACCAAACTAGGTAAAAAATAAATCCAAAATAAATTGAAAATGTGAAATAAAATTGCAAGAAAAGGTCAGGTTGACCATGAGATAGTGGTCAACCTTCATCCCAAAAATCAAAAGCAAAAAATAAATTGAAGTCATGAAAATAAAATCAATAAAAAAAAGTGAGTTAAAATGGACCATTTAGAATAAATAATTAAAATAAAATATTAATATTAAATAAATACGAAAATAAAAGTTATATAAAATTAAATAAGACATTAAGAAAAGTGAAAAATATTTTTGGGTAATTTTATGAATAAAGAAAATATTTTAAAATAATTAAAAGCAAAACAGAAATTAAATAAGAATTAAAAAAAGAAAATAAAAGTGGACATGTGTTAGTGTTAATGGGCCAGGAAGTGTGGGGTGGGAAAAGCAACAGCGCAAGGCCCATGGTCCAGCTCAAATATTCAGCATGTGACACAACTAAATAACATTTTATTAAGAAAATTCATGTGACATGGCTATCAATGGGTCAAGTACTTTAAGTGAATAAATGACAAAATAAGAAGCACGACCAGGATTAAAACATGAATGCTAGATCCAATGGCTCCTACAGTGACACGTCACCGTCTTCCTCATGAAGACAAGAAACCCTAATCCCATGCAGAAAAACGCAGCCATGCAATGATTTTTCTTCCACTTCCACTCAAGATTACAACCACCATAGGGCACCAAATGAGATGAAATAAAAACCAAAATTCAAGTATGAAATGTGTAGATTATCATGGTGACTTGTTTTAGTAAAAATAATGGCTTAACCATGGATAAAAGTTGACCACAAGAGGTCAACATGGACACGACATAACGGAAAAAAAATTCAGCATGCATAACATGAAGAACACATGCATATGATTTGGCATGGTACACAGTGATGATCATAGATGAGCACGATGATGAGCATGATAAACAATAATAAGCATAACATGGTGAATAATAATAAGCATAGCATGGTGAACAATAATAAGCATAGGTATACCATTCATGGCCATGGAAGATGAGTGATAGAGGGTACCTAGTGGAGGCTTGATCCAATGCCTCTTTGATTATGGAGAGGAATGGAAGGCTATGAGGCTGCCTTCTTGGTGCTTCAAGATACCTTGAGTGAGAGAAATGAAGCTTCTATGTGATGTAACTTTCTTACTTTCCACGAAATCCCACTACTCTCTTTAGGTTTAGGGTTTCTTGTGCTTAAATATGATGAAACAAGTGTCTAATGGGCTGAAATCCATGTTGTCCATAATGCAAGGTGAGGTGTATTAGGTATGGCATGTGAAATGTTATTATTTTGGGCCAAAATTAAGTGATTAAATATCCAAAGCATGGCCACATGAGGAAAAAACGTGTGCTGATTTTATGCATGGCTTGGCAAGTAAGAAAACAGTCAAAGATGGTGACTTTATGGCCATGTAACTTGATGCTCAAGTCACCAATTGGAGAAATAATGCAAACAGTAGCAAGATATCATGGAGCTTAACAACTTTCATGTTGATCACAAGTTGAAATGATGAATGGAAGAAGGCGAAAAATGGGCCTCAAGTTCAGGTTTCATCATGCAGAACTGGCTGGGCCAGTTTGGCTAAAATCTGCATAGAAAGTCATGTCATGATGCTTACTTTAGGTGAATGTATCTCTCAAACCATAGATCCAAATGATATGATTCCAAAAGGATGTGAAAGAGAACATGGCAAGGTATAATTGTTATGAAGAAAACATTTTCCATTGATGCCTTGAAATGCAAGTAAACTGGCCAAGAATTCTTGACAAACTTTGAAGATTTTGTACTTAGAAATTTTTCTTAGTGTCCTAAAAAAATGTCTCACTTTGAGTAAGCATAACTTTCTCAATTTTAATCCAAATGGAGCAAACTCTATATCTATAGAAAGCTTGGAACAAGAGGAACAACTTTAATGTTGGAGAAATTTTCAAATGGAGCTTTTATCTTGATGTACAATAGGCTTAAAGTTAGTGCAACAATCATGAAAACTTGCCCTAAATGGAAAGTCAACCATTTCCAAATTAAGTAAATTTTCTAATTCCTGATTAAATGATGAATCCATGACCCAAACTTGATCAAATTTCACATGTAGGCTCCCTTAGGCATGAATTTTGAGATTCCACTCTCAAAATGTCACGAGTTGACTTTTCTGGCCCTACGGTTGACTTTTTCCAAACTGTCTGATTCCCGATTCCATTGATCAATTGAAGCACTTCTGGCTCGAATAAAAAGCTGATTTTTTGTATGTAGACCCTTGTGGACATATGGAGGGCCATGGAAAAGAGTTTCACCCAAAGAATCAGAAATAAATTGATTTTATACCAAACCCTAATTTAGGGCAAAATTGATTAGGAACTGATTGCACTGATTGCCAATGGATCTTTCTGAGATAATTGTGAGTCTTCTTAGGCCAAGATGCCTCTCCAAACATGACATGGATGATCCCCCTCTTCTTCCAACCAAACATTACCTGTTGCAGGTAGCCATGAAACCCTAATTTCCTGATTAAATCCAGATGAACACTCTGATAGCTCTGAATCCTTCACTAATGAACTGAGGAGTATAATAAGACACATGGAGCCCCCTGAGAACCTTGAGACTTGTATATTTAGAGAATGAAGTCCAATTCTCAATCTTGCTTTGTGTGGGCTCCTTCTGTTAATGAGTGAACAATCAAAACCTGATTCCTAAGTCACCAATGCAGTATGCAATGAGTATGACCTAGTATGATGTCAATGAAATGTAAAACATAATCCCATGCTTCCAAGAAAAATGAAGGGTAAATTTTGGGGTATTACACCATTTGATTATCATCTCGAGGAATATGATGGAAGTCAACCTCAGTAAAGAACGTTGAAATCCTCCTCGCATAATCTCTATATGGGATGATGCCAGGCTGATTCGTCTCCCATTCACCCTTGATCTGATTAACAATGAGGGCCGAATCACGATAAACATCAAGATGCTTGATCCTCAGATCAATACATTCTTCCAATCCCATAATACATGCCTCATACTCAGCCATGTTATTCGTGCATTTGAAAGTTAGCCTTGCTGTAAAAGGAAAATGTGTGCCCTGAGGAGTAATAATCACTGCCCCAATACCATTTCCATATTGATTTACAGCGCCATCAAACACCATGATCCATCTGGAACCAGGTTCTGGCCCTTCATCGAGCGTAGGCTCATCGCAATCTTTCATTTCAAATACAGAATCTCCTCATCTGGGAAATCGTACTGAACTGACTAATAATCCTCAATTGGTTGATGTGCCAAATGGTCAGCCAAGATACTACCTTTTATCGCCTTCTGAGCTCAATACTCAATATCATACTCAGATAACAACATCTGCCAACGGGCAATCCTCCCAGTTAAAGCAGGCTTCTCAAAGATATACTTGATTGGATCCATTTTGGATATCAACCAAGTCGCATGATTCAACATATACTGGCGTAAGCGCTTAGCAGCCCAAGCCAAAGCACAACATGTCTTCTCAAGCATTGAGTATCGAGACTCACAACCAGTGAACTTCTTACTCAGGTAGTAGATAACATACTCTTTCTTTCCCGATTCATCTTGCTGACCAAGGACACAACCCATTGAGTCTTCAAGGACTTCCAGATACATAATCAACGGTCTCCCTTCCAAAGGCGGAGACAGAATCGGAGGTTCAAACACATACTCTTTAATACTATCAAAGGCCTTTTGGCAATCCTCGGTCCAATCATGAGACTGATCTTTCTGGAGGAGCTTGAATATTGGCGCACATGTGGTAGTCATATGGGATATAAATCTGGAAATATAATTCAAGCGACCAAGAAAACCTCGGACTTGCTTCTCAGTTTTGGGCGCATGCATCTCTTGTATTGCTTTGACCTTTGCAGGATCAACCTCAATACCTCTCTCGCTGACAATAAAACCCAATAACTTGCCAGAACGGACTTCAAATGTACACTTGTTAGGATTCAGGCGAAGCTTATACTTCCTCAAACGCTGAAAAAGTTTCAACAAATGCTCTACATGTTCAACTTCCGTTCTTGACTTCGCAATCATATCATCAACATATACCTCGATCTCCTTATGCATCATATCATGAAACAAGGTAGTCATAGCTCGTTGATACGTGGCTCCGGTGTTCTTCAAACCGAAGGGCATCACTCGATAACAGAATATTCCCCAAGGTGTGATGAATGTTGTCTTCTCCATATCCTCGGGTGCCATTTTGATCTGATTATATCCGGAAAATCCGTCCATAAATGAGAAGACATTGAATTTAGCTGTATTGTCTACCAACATATCCATATGTGGTAAAGGGAAATCATCTTTCAACCTAGCTTTATTCAAGTCTCTATAATCCACACACATTCGGACTTTTCCATCCTTATTAGGCACGAGCACAATATTGGCCACCCATTGAGGATATGTAGAAGTCACTAGAAACCCCGCATCAATTTGCTTCTGAACTTCCTCTTTGATCTTCACTGCCATGTAAGGATGAGTTCTTCTGAGCTTCTGCTTCACAGGTACGCACTCAGGCTTCAAAGGCAGGAAATGTTACACAATATCAGTATCTAGACCAGGCATGTCTTCATATGACCAGGCAAAGATGTCGACGTATTCTCGTAGCAACTCAATCAACCCCTTCTTAACAGATTCTTCCAAGAGTGCCCCAATCTTCACTTCTCGCACACAATCTTCAAACCCCAAGTTGATTGTTTCCAGATTCTCGAGATGCGGCTGAATGATCTTCTCTTCATGCTCAAGTAGGCGGGTAATCTCGTCAGGAATCTCTTCAATATCATCTTCTTCCGCCTCAAATACAGGGAATTCAAAGTTGGGAGATGGTGTTGGATCATTATGTTCAATGGGTTTGATCAACCTGCATAATGATTTTGGATATAAAATATTTTAGATTCAAACAAGGCAAATCATTATGTAGATGAAAAGATTGATTTTATTCTTATTTTTAGGGTTTTATGTGATCACCAATTTCATGCAAAAGCGAAAAGGGAAAAAATTGGAAAAACAAACATTTAACATGAATTTATTGAATGAAAATATCATTGTATTTATGCGCCAACAATGTCATTCCTTCTCCTTTTGGCATGGGAGAAGGGTTTTCAAACACAATGAACATTACTTTGACTTATGGATAACTGTCGGAATATCAACAACGACCCAATTATTGCAGATCCCTCCAGGGATGATGAAATTGCCAGAACCCTCTTCATCCTTTTCCAGAATTGCAGCAGGCTCTTCATCTTGACCAGTGTGGATGAATCCACCACTCTTGAACAACCCTTGCTTGTTGAAGACCCCAGAAGAATAGCCTATGCCAGCTCGGGATTTGTTGTCTTCCAACTTAATCATTTGCCCCAATCCAGCAGTCGCACCATACTCAATGGCCAACTTTGCATCTTTATAGGTCGTAAATGAAGAAGTTCCTTTCTTAGTAGGCTCAGCAATAGATAAAAATTGGAACGGAGTTCCAACTTCATCCTCAACATCTATGTAAGAAAAGGAAGACAAATGGCTAACCAAGAGAGCCTTTCCTCTCCCTACAACTACCAGCTTCTTATTCTTTACAAACTTCAGTTTCTGGTGTAGGGTGGATGTCACGGCGCCTGCCTCGTGAATCCATGGTCTGCCTAAGAGACAACTATACGATGGGTGAATGTCCATTACCTGGAAGGTAATCTGGAAATCACTTGGTCCGATTTTGACTGGGAGATCAACCTCTCCAATCACAGTTTTGCGAGACCCATCGAAAGCCTTCACAACCACTCCACTCTGCCTCATGGGAGGCCCCTGATATGATAACTTTGCAAGAATGGTCTTTGGAAATACATTCAATGATGACCCAGTGTCCACCAGCACATTGGACATGGCGTCATCTTTGCAGCTCACAGATATGTGTAATGCCAGGTTGTGGTCTCTTCCCTCCTCGGGGAGATCATCATCACAAAAACTTAAATTGTTACAAGAGGTAATGTTTGCAACAATACTGTCGAATTGTTCAATTGTGACGTCGTGATCCACATACGCCACATCCAACACCTTCTGTAGAGCTTCTCGGTGTGGTTCTGAATTCATCAGCAAGGACAATACAGAGATTTTGGATGGCGTTTGCAGAAGTTGATCTACCACATTGTACTCACTTCTCTTGATAAGCTTCAGCATCTCACCATAGTCTTCTTTCGTATTGCCACTCGGGCCAACAGAGACAGAAGTTCTCAATGTAGAGGTAGGTTTAACAACAGGTGCCGGATTCGGAGCGTTCACAGCATTCCCAACCGGGCGTTCAGCATAATCAGCGATACCGTTCCTTCGAGCATCAGCTTGTGGCTTTGGCGGAGCCGAGAAAACACGAACGCTGCGGGTCAAGCCGCTGACGTCAGCAATATTAACAATAGATGAAAAGGGCAGGGGCAGCTCTTTCCTATTCTCCAATGCTACAACATTGTAGCGATAACCGCCTTCTCAGAAGAATACGGTACAGGCCCGACTGGCTTAATGGTCAGAGCAGGAGAAACCTTTTGCTTGCTACCATCATACTTAATGATAACAGGCTCGGGGATTCGGAATACTGGAGAAATTACGTTGACTTCATCAGCATATTCGTCAACATTTCTGTTTTGAAGGATCTCAATGACTCCCTCATCCAGCATTTCTTGAACATCCTTATGCACCTGGAGACAACCTCTTTGATTAACAGAACAGACTCGACATCTATCGTGGTCGTGCTCGTAATGACTATAATCACACAGCAAACGATGCATCTCGACTAGAGATTGTCGAATATGACTGACGTATTTGACTTTGTACTTGCCAGGGCAGCCCTGGACCATGTTGACAGATTTCCCATGCTCGGGCAATGGGTTCTTCTTCACGTTAGGACCTACGTCCTCGAAACACAGAATGCCACATCTTACAAGGTCTTGAAACTTGGTCTTCAAAGGGTAGCAATTCTCCACGTCGTGGTCGGGAGCACCAGAATCATAAACACAATGCAATTCGGGCTTATACAACCACTGGGGGTTAGTAGGTGTAGCCGGTGGGTCTCGTGGTATAATCAACTTCCTCTCTATCAAAGAGGGATATAATTCTGCATACGTCATCGGAATAGGATCGAAGGTGACCCTTTTCCTCTCGTAACTTGTGTTGGTTTGATTACTGTTTCGAGGCTGGTAGGCCTGCTGTTTCGGACGATGCTGTTGTTGTTGATATTGCGGATGTGGTTGTTGATTGTCTCTGAAGACAGGTGCTATATGAGCCACCTGGTGCTGGTTACCGGCGGTACGCACGGTCTTCCTCCTCACGGAGGGTCTTTTAGACCTCACATGGGAGGTCACTGCATGTGCCTCACCATCTTTCTTCTTCGCAAACGCCCAATAACATTTGGCAGAAGAGCCTTCTTCTCTGGTCAGACGCCCTTCCCTGACCCCTTCTTCCAAACGCATCCCCATATTCACCATCTCGGTGAAGTCAGAAAGAGCACTGGCGATCATCCGCTCATAGTAGAAAGAACTCAAGGTCTTCAGAAAGATCTTGGTCATTTCCTTCTCTTCTAGCGGGGGCACGATCTATGCTGCCACCTCTCGCCACCTCTGGGCGTACTCTTTAAAAGTTTCCTTATCCTTTTGGGACATGGCCCTCAATTGATCCCTATCTGGAGCCATATCCACATTGTACTTGTATTGCTTGACGAAGGCCTCGCTAAGGTCGTTGAAGGATCGAATGTTCGCACTGTCCAAACTCATGTACCAACGTAGGGCTGCACCGGACAAACTGTCCTGAAAGTAGTGGATGAGCAGTTGGTCATTGTCGGTCTGAGTCTACATTTTCCTAGCATACATGACCAGGTGGCTGAGAGGGCAAGTATTCCCCTTGTATTTTTCAAAGTCGGGGACCTTGAAAATCACAGGGATCTTCACATTAGGAACCAGGAAGAGTTCGGCAGCAGACTTGCCGAAAAGATCCTTTCCTCGGAGAGTTTTCAATTCCTTGAGGAGCTCAAGAAATTGATCGTTCATAGCGTCCATCTTCTCATAGACATCTGGGCCATCAAACGGCTCAGAATGATAGATGGTGTCGTCTACTCTGGGCATAGTATGCACGAAAGGAGGAGGAACAACAAGGACCGGGCTAGATGCCGGCAGAGAAGCAAAAGTAGGTGCAGGCTCCTCAGGCATAAAATTAGGAGGCATCCCCCACGGGAATCTGGCTGGCATGGCCGTTGGAGCAAAGTGTACGCTGGCCGCAAACACAGTTGAGGAGACAGTCTCAAAATAAATGAAGAACACAAAGTTAGACCATAGAACAAGAAGCCTGGAGCAAAACCTGCTTATGCACATGATGCATGCAATGTTTGTGCATATGATTTGTTTTTATTTATCAGAGGAAATTTTAGAGATCTATTTGCAAATATTGGAAATATTAAACATTTATCACATATGGAAATATCTCATCAATAATATCTGGCAATATATTTACACCAAAGAAGTACAGTTTATAATACAAGAGAGAAGGAAAATGAACATCCTATGGATCCCTAGAAGCAATCATCCAAAGCTCTGGACACAGGAAGATAAGATGCACGAAGCCTCTTCACCTCCCTCTCGTAAGCTGCCTCCATATTTGCCTTCTCTTTGGCAAGTCGATCGTACTTCCTTTTCCAAAACTTGGAAGATTGAGGAAGTAGAGAAGTCCATGCATCATCAGGATCATCAATAACCTGATGCTCAAGGAACTCTATCAAAGCATCCTTCTCCTTGATCTGCTGAAGCAACTCCTCTCGTTCACGGATCCAAGCACGTGAACAGTCTTCGTCTCTCAACTCCTCTACTCCTTGGTCAGGGAGGGTTGAAGGTCCAGCCACAACCAAAGATGTAGGTCTCGGATACTCGTAAGGCATGAGGTATTCAGAAGCTCTCCTCCTAACCCAAAAAGTATAAGGCTCCAAAGCGATACAATTCTTCGGACCTAGCTCCTTCCTTCCTTTCCTATGCATCTTGCGCCAAGCGCAGACCATCCTGCCCTTCAAGCCTTGGGGATATTTACCCTCCTGAAAGAACACACCTTCTAACAAAATGTTATTGGGTTTATTCTTTAGGGGGAACCCAAGCTGACGACGTGCCAAAATAGGGTTGTAGTTAATCCCACCACATGTACCAAGAAGAGGTACATTGGAGAATTCACCACAAGAGTCGATAATTTGCACACCATCATACACACGTATGTACCAAAAGATATCATCATTAGTGAGAGACATAAGTCTCGTGGACCACCGTAGACATCCTTTGTTCTCCTTGAAGGCGACCGTCTGTGGCAAGTGAGAAATAAACCACTTGTACAACAGAGGCAAACAACACAATGGTACCACCACCCTTTGCATTCCTCATATGCAAAGAAAAGCAAGTGTCACCCAACAGAGTCGGAATGAGATTAAGAGTAGAGAAAATCCTAATAGCGTTCACATCCACAAAATTGTCGATGTTGGGGAATAACACTAGCCCATAGATGAGAAGTACGAATATGGCCTCAAACGCGTCCTCACTCATGGCCTTCCCATACATAGTAGCTTGAGCAATGAGGAACTCAGAAGGGAGACCTTGAATTCCACCCTTGGTAGTCGTATGAGCACCAACCAGAGATTCATCTATATGCAACATGTCAGTTATCTCTTGAGAAGTGGGAATACTCTCCAAGCCACTGAACGACAACTGGTCTAGAAAAGGTACACCCACAAGGTAGGCATACTCCTCAAGCGTGGGCAAAAGCTGAAAATCCGGAAATGTGAAGCAACGATACAAGGGATCATAAAACTGCACCAATACACTCATCAATCCTTCGTCCACTTGAGTAGTCAGAATAGATAGAAGCTTCCCATAATGAGCCTTGAAACCCAAGGGATCTAATACATAGGATGTCAAATTCCTTAACTCTTTCAAGTCGGGTTGTCTGAAACTGTACTTCTTTGTATTCCTTCTTTGTCTTTCCATGTCTAAAAATTTGCAAATAGACCTCTTAAGTTCCTTGAAAAGTTTCTCATTATTGATGATATGGATGCAAATGGGTGCATGAATGCATGAATGCAACAATCACACTCAAGGATCAAGCAAAACACACCAAACAAAGGTCATGGAATAGATCATGTTATCCTTAATATCAATCATCCATTTTGGTGGATTATGGTTTACACCTTATCGACACCCAAGTTCAATTGATATTAAGGATACAAGAACGGATCAACCATGAATCAAGGGTTTGTTGCAAGTCACGAGCATGGAGTCTTGGTTAAGAACCGCCCAAAAAAGGAGTATACTAGGGCTTAAACCTGCCAAACATGTTCTAAAAGAGGTTCCCATAGTCATCATCCCATCTTTCGGATATTATCGAAGAAACGACTACTCGTATTCCAAAAATATTCTCAAGAGAGACTCTTATGAGTGTAGTATCGCGTTACAATCGTATCAAAAAACTAATTTAAATTTCAAAAATCAATTTGATCTTCCAAACATCAATTTGAACAAAAATTAATTTGAACAAAAATCCATTTGAACTTCTCAAATTAATTTGGAATTAAAATCAATTTGGAAAAATATTATGACACAATGATGAAATGATGAATATGCATCAATGAGTCATGCACTAGTGAATTAAGAAACATGTAACCAAGAACTAATGGCTGGTCTAAAATGAACGTGGATCCAAGAATGAAGTGAGGTATGAAACCCAATGATCACCTAGTTAATAAGATGTATGCTAAACCTCAAAGATCAAGGCATGATCATGCTTGATCAAATACCTCAAAAATAAGTGATTTACCATGCAAATTAAATTTTCTACCAATGTTATAAACCAAAAGAGTAGGGTTTGATGGCTCGATCCACCTCAAATTGCTGATGAATCCTAGTATCCACTAGGTGCAAGCACAAAGCCATGAATCCAAGTCATCTGTCTCTTTGTGTTGAACCATGCTTATGCAGATGAAATGAATGCTTAAGATGATATGAAAATGTTTAGGGTTAGTGACCTATATGATCATTGTGAAGGGTAGGACTAATTTTGGTGTATGATAGTCTCCAAGAATGCTGTTGATGGGCTGATCTTTAGATGTTCTCCAAGTCAAAGGTAGTTCGTCCACTGCAGCTGGACTTTCAAACCTTCTCCTCTTCACAATCATTATCTTCTTCTTTCTCATGTTCCACCACTTTAAGCTGATCAATTCGTGTTCGTGTTCCTTGAGAATATCTTATGAAGATACACCTACGTTATGAAAAGAAAAACCTTTCCCGACATTTTTCAGGCAAGAGTCATCACAAGTAACATGAAACGACTCTTCAATAATAAATAATATTTTTTTATAAAACCTATACGCTTTGCTAGATTGTGACTATCCGAGGGAGATACCATCATCGTATTTCGCATCAAACTTACTTATATTATCCTTTCCATTGTTCAAAATAAAACATTTGCATCCAAAAATATGAAGGCATGACAAATTAGGTTATACCCTTAAGAAATTCATAGGGAGTTTTTATCGCATTACGCGAAAAACCGGCGGGAAAAAGAAACAGAGCCGCCACCGTGCGTTATTTATCCCAAAGGCAGGAAAGGAAACGCTCGAAGTAAACCTGGAAAGGAATGGTCTTACGACCAGAGATTGATAGGATCGTGAGTCGGTTATGCGAAGGGAAGGTATTAGCACCCCTACGCATCCGTCGTACTCGACGGGATCCACGCTCAGAAAGAATAGAAGAAAGGTTGCTAGATAACTGCTTAAAAACTGCACACACACTGGAAGGAGACACAGATGAAAGACGGAGGAAACGGACTCGGCAGGATATCGCATCCTGGGCCTACGTAGTTTTTTAGACACAAACATCAGAGTCGACGTAGTTCGGGGACAGGGGAAACGTGCTCGCTAGGATGTCGCATCCTATGCATACGTATCTTCTCTAACCAGAGGAAGAATCAGAGAACTCGTAGCTCGGCTAACGGACGCCAAACAAAACACAAACAGGAAACTGACTGCCAATCGCTGGACTTACGTCAGACTCCACACAAACAAACCCACACAGGAAACCGACTGCCAATCGCTGGACTTACGTCAGACTCCACACAAACAAACCCACACAGGAAACCGACTGCCAATCGCTGGACTTATGTCAGACTCCAACAAGCAAACAAGAGGGTTGAAAAAGAAAAAGGGCGCCCGGAGAGATCTGCTCATCTCCTGCCTACGTACCTCATCTGGCATGAGGATTAGGGCGACGTAGTTCCCCTTAACGGGAAAAGAACTTCTATCCTAACCAGAGACTAGGGAGATGACAAGCTACTAGGGAGGCTACGACTCGAGCCTAGAAGTTGTCATGCATACGATCCCTATGTTGTGGTCTCTAATCCTAACTTGCACAGGAAGCAAGCTATCCTAAACAGCACATGAGTAATCACAAGCACAAGAGAGCAAGCACACACACTATATGCAAACAAGTGTCTCATACAAGGCTGGGCTTTAGTCAAGGGGTCATATCAACCTCGACAAACAAACCAACTGGAAAAGGGTGTTGTTAGCTCTTAACCCTAACATTGAGAGTTAGGGTGAAGCAGATGAAATGAGAATGAGGGTATGATCTCATAGCTCTTATCCCTGGCCTGGGAGAGCTTCAAACAATGAAAGTGTGGGAGTCCAAAATCAGGAACTCTACTCCACATGACTGAAACAACAAGATTTTGGGTTTTTATTCAAAGTGCATCAACACATGGTGTGAGCAAGATGAAAGACACAACTGAATAGCAGGGGATGGATTGCACATCCCTTTTATCTGCCAATGCCTCTTCACTTATAAGGTCTCTGAATGTACAAGGCACAAAGGTAAACAACCACAAACATTGCCTCTTAAGGAGGGCTTTAGACAGGTGCCTGCCAAAGTAACATGACAGGTCTTCCAGACTACATGAAGTCAGAGGTCATTACCTAGATGGCATGCCAACCACAAGCAAAGCAAAGTTCAAATGAACTTAAAGTAACTTAGGTACCTGTGTAAACAACCAAATAATCAGTACAGTGCTCAGACAACCAGACAATGGTTAATAGATCTCAACAGACAGACAATCCAATATGCACTATGAGTAAGCCATAAGGCAAACACTCAAGTGAACTATCATCAAATCCTACAAAACAAACAAGTGTTAGCCAACAATTACAAATGACACAGCTAAAATGAAGAAGCAACATCAATCATGGAGATGCATACTTGAACCTGAAATTCACAACTCAAAATGTAAGTCCAAACCACTAGGTCAAAGCCTAGGGTCAAAAGTGGATCAAAAAGCCAAAACAGAACTTGATATTCAACATGAATCACATTTAATCAAGTAAGAACAAATCCTAAAAAGGACCAAATCAAAATCATCAAGCAAAGTCATGTGGTGAACAAAATATGGCAAAGACACACAACATGGTCATCAATTGGGCATACAAGTATGAAAATGCACATTAAATCAGAAATGCATCAAACCATTTTGGAAAAAATCATGAGCATACAACGCATCCCATGCAATCATCATAAAAAAATCAGAATCAACAGAGATCATTTGTTATGGAAATGAAAATGCACAAGTTCATCATCCAATTGTGTGACACAAATTGTCACACTATGCAAACATGTGTATAAAACAGTGAAAGCAATAGCAAAAAATGCCAAATAAAATCACATAAATCCATAAACATGTCAAGAAACATCATGCAAACTTTCAGAGCATTTGGATCAATATTGAACATTTTATGATAGAAAGAATGAAGCAAGGTCCAAATGTACACATGTTCAAAGAATGCAACACAATTTAATTTCCAGCAATGATAAAATCATACAATCAACACCATAAAATTCTAGACATTTCAAGGATTATGTGAAAAACAATTGGAGGTGATTTGGACTATTATTCTATTTTTTATGGTTTTTTGAAGTAACATGTATAAAATGAAATGAAAATTGCAAATCATGAAGAAATAATAAAAATGAAATAATGAAATTCCCACCGCATCCCCAAAACGACGCCGTTTTGGATAAGTGACATTAAAATGAAAAAAAAAAGAAGCAGAAACACGCTAAGCTAGGATCGAAGGGGGGGAACATGGATCAAACCAGGCCTGGGTGTGTTCTTCACCAAGAACCCTAGCGCCACATGTACAATAACCAGGCGGACGCAAGACCGTCGCTAGGATGAAGAACATCGTCTTCCTCACGAAGACGATGATGAACAGTAGTCAATCAACCATTTTTTTTTCCAGATTTCATCAAACTTAACATCATTTTAAAGCTCTTTCAACAAGGAATCCAGATCAACCATTATCTAAAGCTAATTCATCATGATTAAAGAGAATCAAACAAAATAATTTCAACATGTCAAACTTTAATTAAGCGTAACTTAGCCAATACTCAACCATTTTTAAAAATATTCATATCAACATGATCACGGAGAGAAGACCTACACAACTATGGCAATAAAAAACAAGAAATAGGAGGTTCGATTTCCAACCTTCTTGGAGAGTAGTGGATGTCAACAGTGGTTTCCAGCGCTAGCAATCTCCAGATTCACCTCCTTTGAGCTCCACTGAAGTTATATGCAAGAAACAACACGTGAAAAGGCTTGAAACCAGCTCAATTTGAAATTTCCATTAACACCTTCAAGCTATTGGTATGCATGAATCTGAGCAGAAATTCACCAAACACACGTTGAATCACACTCAAAAGCACTCCATGTTCATGTTTGTGCAAGAAAATTCCAGGTTTATGTGTGGAAATTGGAAAATCGATCAAGAGAAAATTGAGAGTGAAAAATGGATTTCTAGATCTGAAATTGTGTGTTCTGAGCAATGCAGTTACAATTAACATTATATACCACCTACTAATTAATCTGAAATCATGATTAGGCCAAAGCTAAATGAGATTAGAAGGATATAAGGTGTATGCACAAATTGTCATTTTCACCTCATGCATGAAAAACCCACGTGAACAGTGCACGATGAAGGCCCAAATTCACTCAAAATCAACCCACGCACACATTGGAATTGGAATTATATTCATGTGATCAACCAATTTTGATTTTGGCAATTTTCCTTCAAAAATAGCATGCATGAGCACATGGTTGTATGAGATAGTTCCATGCAATGTAATGAGGTATTTGGAAAGTATGAGTCATGAGGAGAAAAATGCAAGAAGAGCCACTCAATTTGGAGTTTTGGTTCAAAAGATATGGCCATTTGATGTTTCAAGCACACTTTGCAATGATTTGATCATAACTCCTTAACCATTCATCATAAATTCATGATCTTGGACTTTTTGGAAATGGGAGAGAAATATATTCAACTTTCATGTTGGACAAAAATTCATTTGAAGCTTCTTTTGTGTTGGAAAGTTGAGTTGAAATTGGTCCAAAAACTTACCATTTTTGGAAACTTTCAAATTGCATATCACTTTCCATTTTTGGAAACTTTTGATCTGGCTTCAAAATCATCAAGGTAGATGTTTAACATGATTAATAAACCTCTCTGGGACATGAATGAAGTGTCTCAAACCATTTCTCCACCTCCTAGCCCTCAGTTGACTTGCAGTTGACTTTTATGGGCCTCAGATGACTTGGACATGTACTGACGACTTTTGAACCTCTAGCCTTTTGTCAAGTTGCCTCAAAATGATCCTTGATTCACACAAACTCTCTAGAACAAACATAGGGCCTTCATCTCATGGAAATGCTTGGTCTCTTGCACAGATGAATCCTCTTGATGCCAGTCTTGACTGATGAGATGCAGTGATGCAATGTACTATGCAATGACAATGTAATGCCAATGACCTAAAAATGAAATGAATGTACAAATGGGGGGGGGGGGGGGGGTGCAAATTTGAGGTGCTACAGCTGCCCATATTCAATCCACTGAGAACCTGAACGGATGAGAGCAACGGCTGTCAGACCTTCAAGGTAAACAGGGATTGAATACCAAAGAACCGTAGAAATTTGCACTCTGCGGGGGATGATCCAAAGAAAAGCGAGGCCGTTTACCGATGGCGGCTTTAAAGCAATACTTCAAGAAGGCGAGGCCATTTACCGATGGCGGCTTTACTGGAAACTTGATATTTACCGATATCGACATCAGCGAGGCCATTTACCGATGGCGGCTGGGAAACAACATCCAAAAGAAGCAGGACCATTTGCCGATGGTGGCTTCAACTGGGAATTTGACATTAAAAGGAAGCAAGACCATTTACCGATGGTGGCTTCAAAACAACTCTTGATATTTACCGATATCAACGTCAGCGAGATCATTTACTAATGGCTGTTGGGGAACAGATGTCACAGAAAGTGAGGCCATTTACCGATGGCGACTAAACTGGGCGTTCAATATTTACCGATATCGAAGAAAGCGAGGCCATTTACCGATGGCGGCTTGGAGTAATCGACTTGATATACACTGATACCAAGGAAAGCGGGGCCATTTACCGATGGCAGCTCCAACTGGGGAGGGAAAGGATATTTACAACTGGAACTAGATAAGACGTTTACCGACGACTCTACTGGGGAATTTTGATTTTTATCAAAGGAAGGATACATGACCAGACATTTACCGATGACTGGGAAAAAGATACACAACCAGCCATTTACCGATGACTGGGAAAAAGCTCGACGTTTACCGACATCGAAAGATGATGTTTACCGACATCAAAAAAGGACGACCAGACATTTACCGATGACTGGGAAGGAACTCGATGTTTACCGACATCGAAAGATGATGTTTACCGACATCGAAAGATGATGTTTACCGACATCAAAAAAGGACTACCATACATTTACCGATGACTGGGAAAAGAAGAATCACGACCAGACATTTACCGATGACTGGGAAAAAACTCGATGTTTACCGACACCGAAACAATGGTGTTTACCGACACCCAAGAAAGAACACACACGGGTGTTGACATGACACTTACCGGTATCACAAGGATAACATCTTCATATGTCCAGGCAAGGCCAAACACTTGTCGGGGACCTCACTGGGGAGAATCAAACTTTCCTTTCACAGACGGGTGAGGAAATAAACCTCCCTGGGGATTATCAAACTCTGAATGCTGTCAGGAGCAACTGTAGCAAATGTGCCATACGGATGTTGAAATATGATCCGCCTCTGCTGGGGATATGATCCGCCTCTGCTGGGGATATGATCCAAGCTGGTTTAACACGTGTATGCATATGTTTGAGTTTTTTCATGGCGTAATGCTCCATATTGAATGGAAATGCTACGCGATTCGAGGATGCAATGGTTACTACATGCAAGATGCAAAAATGAAGAAAACTCCCGCTAGGGAAAGCTGGTCGCTCCGCTGAGCACACAATTCCGATCTGATCCTCCAACTCCGTGGGGATACACACTGCTGGGGGTGCTTTGCTGATCTGATACTCTGGGGACGACAGAGAAACCAAGTCAACTGGGGAGCCTCTGGCTAGGGAACACACCAACCTCTCAAACGTGTTGGGGACTAGCATCGCTGTTGGACAAAAGATAAATCCCACCGGGGACAACTTTCATTGAATCCGATCCACTTGGGGACTCCGCTAGGGGAAACAACCAATGCTCACCTCTACTGGGGATAATTTTCACCGAACCTGATCCGCTCGGGGACTTCGCTGGGGAAAACCATCAACGCAAACCTCTGCTGGGACAACTACCCACTTCGAAATTACTAGAGAACATTAACAACCCTGCTGGGGATCACAGTACTTTAGACCTGACTGCTGGGGAAGAACAGTTCTAATAGTTTTCAGACTTGTTGGGGAAACGTCCTCTTCTCTGCTAAGGAATCCCTGCTCTCGAATACGCTGGGGAGACAAGTCCTGAACTTGCTTCAGACAACCCAACTCTTCACACTACTGGACAATGTTGAAACATTGCTGAACAAACCCTGGCTTATCTGCTTCAGCCAGGAATCAAAGGTAATAACCTGCAAAACAGCGAGGCAAACATGCCCCAGGGGATTGTATGGGCAAGATACACCCAAGTGTACTCAACATTCAAAATGATTTTCCAATGTTTTATCTTTTTGCACGTTATTGTCTAGCCTTCATGTATTTTTTTTATGCAATGTTTATCAAAAATTCGGACGTTTTTGCAAACAAAATAGTAAAATAAAAACAAGAGAGCAATTTATCTGAATAACGACTTTTATTGATTGAAAATGGGCCTGAAAAGGCAAATACATCAGGAAGCAATTCCTAGAAAGAGGTAATTGCGCACGAAAGGAAATAAACTATCCTATTGGCAATGTGAACACGACATCCACTATTTCCCAATTCTGTTATGACTCACAGATCCTCAATCTTCCCCCAAATTCCTTGCTTTCTGAGAAGAATGACTGGACCGATCACATCCTTCGAGATGGTAGACGATGAAGCGCGATGAAGTACAGATAACTCAGACTGTAGTCTTCGCTTTAATCCCTCTTTTGCCTAGATCGCCTTTTCAGGTTTTCAATCGATCGGGTTACCCATTTTTGCCTAAGCCGCCCTTGCGGGTTTTCGACTTACCGGGTGTACATATTCTTTTCATTCTTTATCCCTAACTTTTTCCCGAACCTCTTTCTTTTTTCTTGGTTCGCCGGGATGCCCTTTTTTGCCTGGACTCTTTTATTCTTTTTGTCCAGCGAGTCAATTTATGCGAAGTATTTTTTGACTACATCTGAGTTAACAGGGGACGGAAAATCTTCACCATCCATAGTTGTAAGCATCAAGGCTCCACCGGAGAAGACCTTCTTAACAACATACGAACCTTCATAATTCGGAGTCCACTTGCCCCTGTTATCTGTACCGGGAGGAAGGATCCTCTTCAAAACTAGATCACCTGGCTGATAGCTTCGAGGACGCACTTTCTGATCAAAGGCTTTCTTCATCCTTCTCTGATACAATTGCCCATGGCACACAGCTGCTAACCGGCTCTCTTCGATAAGGCTCAATTCATTAAACCTTGTTCGAATCCACTCAGCTTCGTCAAGCTTGACATCCAACAGGACTCTCAGAGAAGGAATCTCCACTTCAACAGGTAGGAATGCTTCCATACCATGCACCAGGGAGTAAGGGGTTGCCCCGGTCGACGTACGTACTGAGGTACGGTACCCATGCAAAGCGAAAGACAACATCTCATGCCAATCCTTGTACGTCACGACCATCTTTTGCACAATCTTCTTAATATTCTTGTTTGCCGCCTCTACAACACCATTCATCTTCGGTCTGTAAGGAGAAGAATTGTGATGTTCAATCTTGAAATCTTTACAAAGTTCTTTCATCATCTTGTTATTGAGATTCGAACCATTGTCAGTAATGATTCTTTCGGGAACCCCATAACGACAGATAATCTCCTTCTTGATGAACCGGACAACGACTTGCTTGGTAACATTAGCATAGGAAGCTGCTTCTACCCACTTGGTGAAGTAATCAATCGCAACCAAGATGAAGTGATGCCCATTAGAAGCAGTAGGTTCAATCTTCCCGATCATATCGATGCCCCAAATCGCGAACGGCCAAGGCGAATTCATGATATTCAGAGGGCTTGGTGGTACATGCACCTTATCAACATAGATCTGACATTTATGGCACTTCCGAGCGTATTTGAAACAATCGGATTCCATAGTCATCCAGTAATAACCGGCTCTCAATAACTTCTTGGACATTGCATGACTACCAGCATGGGTACCGAAAGATCCTTCGTGCACTTCCTGCATCAACATGTCTGCTTCGTGTCTATCCACGCATCTGAGCAGAACCATGTCGAAGTTCCTCTTGTACAACACATCATCCTGATTCAAATAAAAGCTTCCAGCTAGCCTTCTCAGGGTCTTCTTGTCGTTCTTTGACGCTCCTTCAGGATACTCCTGACTCTTGAGGAAATTCTTGATATCATAGTACCACGGCTTCTCATCAACAACAGACTCGGCTGCAAACACATACGCAGGCCTCTCGAGTCGATTCACCGCAACATGTGGCACATGATTCCACCAATGGACTTTGATCATAGAGGACAAAGTAGCCAAGGCATCAGCCATCTGATTTTCATCTCGGGGCACATGATACAATTTCACTATCTTGAAGAAAGTCAGGATTCTTCTGGTGTAATCTCGATAAGGAATCAAATGCGGCTGGTGAGTATTCCAATCTCCATTGACTTGATTAATCACCAGAGCGGAATCTCCATAGATGTCCAGAGTTTTGATCCTTAGATCGATGGCTTCTTCAATCCCCATGATACAAGCCTCATACTCAGCCTCGTTGTTGGTTACGTCAAAAGTCAGTCTGGCAGAAAAAGGTATATGTGCACCTTTAGGATTAATAAGCACTGCCCCAACACCGTTACCATTCACATTCACAGCCCCATCAAACATCAATGTCCACTTGTCATCAGGATCCGGTCCTTCCTCGACAAGAGGATCTTCACAATCTTTCATCTTTAGATACATGATGTCTTCATCAGAGAATTCAAACATCATCGGCTGATAGTCATCAATCGGTTGCTCGGCAAGGTAGTCTGACAGAATACTACCTTTAATGGCCTTCTGTGACGTGTACTGGATATCATACTCTGTTAAAATCATCTGCCAACGAGCCACACGCCCGGTGAGAGCCGGCTTCTCAAAGATGTACTTCACTGGATCCATCTTAAAAATCAACAAGGTAGTATGGTTCAACATATACTGTCTCAGTCGGCGAGCAGCCCAGGCCAAAGCACAACAAGTTTTCTCGAGCTGCGAATATCTTATTTCACAATCGGTAAACTTTTTGCTAAGGTAGTATATAGCATGCTCTTTTCGACCAGACTCGTCATGCTGTCCCAATACACACCCCATCGAGTTCTCAGTCACTGAAAGATACATTATCAGAGGCCTCCCAGGAACTGGAGGTATAAGGATTGGAGGTTTCTGCAAATACTCTTTTATCTTATCAAAAGCTTTTTGACAGTCATCATTCCACCTGATTGCTTGATCTTTTCTCGGCAATTTGAATATCGGTTCACACGTGGCAGTTAGGTGAGATATGAACCGTGAGATGTAGTTCAATCTGCCTAAGAAACCACGAACCTCTTTTTCTGTTCTCGGTTCAAGCATTTCTTGTATAGCTTTCACTTTTGCTGGATCAACCTCAATCCCTTTCTCACTGACAATGAAGCCTAACAGCTTTCCGGATCTCACCCCAAACGTACACTTGTTTGGATTCAGCCTCAGTTTGAATTTTCTCAGTCTTTCAAACAACTTCTGCAGGTTTACTAAGTGCTCCTCTTCTGTCTGCGACTTCGCAATCATATCATCCACGTACACTTCAATTTCTTTGTGCATCATGTCATGAAAGAGAGTCGTCATAGCCCTCTGATAGGTAGCACCGACATTCTTCAGCCCAAATGGCATCACCTTATAGCAGAACGTGCCCCAAGGTGTAATGAACGTCGTCTTTTCCATGTCTTCTGGCGCCATCTTGATCTGATTATAGCCAGAAAATCCATCCATGAAAGAGAAAACCAAGGATTGAGCCGTATTATCAACCAATACATCAATGTGAGGTAATGGGAAGTCATCTTTCGGACTGGCTCTGTTTAAATCCCGGTAATCGACACACATCCTGACTTTACCATCCTTCTTCGGCACGGGTACGATGTTGGCCACCCAAGGGGGATAATTGGTAACTGCCAGAAAACCTGCATCCAACTGCTTCTGAACCTCTTCTTTAATCTTTACAGCCATATCAGGACTGGTTTTGCGAAGCTTCTGCTTTACCGAAGGACAATCTTCTCTGAGAGGTAGCCTGTGCACCACAATATCTGTATCCAACCCAGGCATATCTTGATACGACCAGGCGAATATCTCTACATATTCTCTCAGCATTTCAATCAGCCCTCTCTTGACATCCTCCTTCAAAGCAGCCCCGATTTTGATCTCTCTTTTGGCGTCCTCAGTACCAAGGTTAATAATTTCCAACTCTTCCTGATGAGGTTGGATGACCCTTTCCTCCTGCTTCAATAATCTGACCAGTTATTTAGGGAGTTCACAATCTTCCTCACTCTCCTCTTAAGCTTGGTAGATGGGATTATTGAAATCATACTGAGCCATAACAGATCTGTTTATAGTGGAGTCCGTAAGATCGATTCTGCATGTTTAATGCTTTATTTTAGAAAAGAGTTCAAGAAAAGTCACAAAAACAAAAACATTGCCATTTTTATTGTTTTGAAAAATGAAAAACAAAAACAGAAAGACAGTGAGCACAAAATTGTTTGCAAAACGTCCTTTATTAATGATATCATTGAAAACATCATGAGGCTCTACAATGAACCACTAAGCCTTGGGCAGAACGTAGGGTTTTGTGCAAAATGAGAAACAAAAGAAAATTACTCTGTCTGAAGAGTAACTTGGACCACTTCTTCAGCCGTCCAATTGTTGATTGACTCCCCTGGAGCACACGGGTGCACCCAGTTGTCCACATCATAATCACTGTCACCATCTTTACTACCGGCTGCAAAGACGTCACCATGATTCATCAACCCAGCGCTGGTGAAGGTACTCGGCCCTTTCTGAACACCCTGCTCTGCCTGAAGAGGTTGGTAGCCAATACCGAATTTGTCTTCTTTCACAGGCATGTCAACCATCTTGCCCCATCCTTCTGCATTGCCAGATTTGACAACCTCCACAGCTTGCTTGTATGATGCAATTGAGGCACCTGACTTCTTCTGCTCAGCAAAAGCCACCTTCTCAAGAGCAACGGTCTCAAACGCTTGACACAGAGTTTCATGGATCTCGCCATCCATCTCCACATATTTGAAGGAAGATAAATGACTCACCAGAATGTCCTCCTCGCCGCACACAGTCACAACCTAACCATTCCATACATACTTCAGCTTCTGATGGAGAGTTGACGAAACTGCCAAGCCCCATGTATCCAGGGACGCCCCAATAAGCAACTATATGCTGGTTGAATGTCCATCACATAGAAGACAATATCGAAAATTCCGGACCAATCTTCACGGGCAACGTGACTTCACCAAAAACAGACC
This sequence comes from Lathyrus oleraceus, assembly GCF_024323335.1. Classification (NCBI taxonomy): domain Eukaryota; kingdom Viridiplantae; phylum Streptophyta; class Magnoliopsida; order Fabales; family Fabaceae; genus Lathyrus; species Lathyrus oleraceus. The sequence goes on from NC_066583.1 coordinate 207,546,551, forward strand.
GTTTGGATCCATCAAATGCACGAACAATGAGATCACTCGGCGTGAGGACAACCCCTTCAACATCAATCTTGCTCAAAATCTTCTTGGGCAACACATTCAAAGACGAGCCAGTATCCACTAACACATGCGACAATACTGCGCCTTTACACTCCATAGTGATATGCAGGGCTTTGTTATGATTACGGCCTTCAGGCGTCAAATCCAAGTCTGTGAACCCTAAACTGTGCCTTGTGATCACATTCGCAATGACACCCTCAAGTTGATTGACAGAAATCTCTTGAGGCACGTAGGCCAGATTCAACATTTTCAGCAAGGCATTACGGTGTGCCTCAGAGCACAGCAACAATGAGAGGATAGAGATTTTGGACGGAGTTTGATTCAGCTGATCCACAGTCTTATAATCACTCTTCTTAATAATCTTCATAAACTCCTCCACATCTTTCTCAAAAGATCCTTCAGGCACCTCCTTCTGCACAGGTCCTTCTTCCTCAACAACAGCTTGCTTACCTTTTGCTTTGGCAAGAGCCTCAGCATTGTTATCTCTCAAAGTCTATGGCGCAAACAGACGACCACTTCTTGTAAAACCCCCAGGTCCTCCCACATTGTCCACAACCGGACCAACAGTTATAGGAGTTTTAGCTGGCACACCAATTGTCACTGGAGCCTGATTCACCGGTCTGACCTGACTTTCTACCCTTCTGTTGTTGCGGTAAGCATTATCATATCTCCACGACACTGCTCTACTATTCTCAACAGATCTTCTATCAGAAGCAACAATAGTAGTGGGAGCACCAACAGTTACTAGAGCAGATATGGTAACAGGAGTACCAACGGTTGTGGGTGCATTAACATTTCTTGGGGCACGTCCAGGACCCTCGGACAGTTTGAAATAAATGGTGACAATTGACACCATTCCACGATCTTTTACAGCCCGAGTAAACTGCAGGCAACCTTCATCAATCAGACCCTGGATACCTCTTCTCAACTTTTCACAACCATTCTCTGATTCCTCACAGTATGAACAACCTTCATCACAGCCCGGGAACACTCCCCCTTTCAACAGACGCTCTTTCACAACAAACAGCGACGTCTGAACCTCATCAACATTGACTACCAAGTCTAAGGCCTCCTCACCTTCCACATTATTCACCATGGGTACACCATGTTGAGGCATAGGGTCGTTCACAACATTCGGAACAGGAGCAAAGTTGATTGTTTTAGCGTCAATCAGATCTTGGACCTTATGATGAAAAGCCCGACAATTCTCAATATGGTGCCCTGGTGCACCGGAATGGAAGTCACAACGAACGTTGGCATCATACCCAGCAGGTATCTTCGTCAAAGGAGCCATAGTACGCAATTCAACAAACCCCAATCTGAGCAATTCGGGAAGCAACTCAGCGTATGTCATAGGTAACGGGTCGAAACGACGATCCGGCATTCTCTGTCTCGGCTGAAACGGACGTTGTTGTTGTTGTTGTTGATGTTGTTGTCCTCTCTGTTGTTGCTGAGGTTGATGTTGGGGTGCTGGGATAGTCACAACAGCAACCTGGCGATAATGTCCTCTGTTCACATTCCTCCTGTGTTGCACAGTATTAGTCTTCCCCTCCCTCCTTCGGGGTGCCCCAGAAAATGGCTTTTTTGAACTAGAAGACGAGGGACCCGCATCCTGAATCTTCCCTGCTTTAATAAGGCTCTCTGTCCTCTCTCCACAAATAACCACATCAGAGAAACTACCAAACGGGCAGCTCCCCATCCGGTCCATGAACACACCCTGCAGTGTTCCAATAAACATATCGGTCAACTCCCTCTCCAGCATCGGAGGTTGCACCCTTGCAGCTAACTCACGCCACCTCTGGGCGTACTCCTTGAAGCTTTCACCAGACTTCTGACACAAGCTCTGTAACTGAGTTCGGCTCGGAGCCATATCCATATTATGCTTGTACTGCCTCAAGAAGGCTTCACCCAAATCCCTCCAGCTTCTAATGGATTCCCTCTTCAACTCCATGTACCAGTCCAAGGAAGCTCCAGACAAGCTATCCTGGAAAAAGTACATCCACATCTTCTCGTCGTCAGTGTATGCGGAGATTTTTCTGTAATAAGCCTGCACATGGGTGCGAGGACAAGAAGTGCCATTATATTTGTCAAAGGATGGCGCCTTGAATTTGTAGGGAATTCTCAGTCCATCCACCAAACCCATATTCGTTACATCAAACCCCAAAGAGTTCTAACACTCCATGGCTCGGATCTTCTCAGCTAGGGCATCAACCTTCCTATCCCTCTCTTCAATTCTTCCCACATCGTCTTCATCACTGAGAAGTGTAAACATATCTTCCTGTCTGTCAACCAACGAAGCAGTATGATGAACTGGAGCACGGGTTGCTCTGACATTGACAGTCTCTGCAGCAAGAGGTTGTCCATTAATTCTGATACCCCTCAACTCATCACCCACGACATAGTTATTGACGGGAATAGTAGCAGCAGCTTCATTAACAGGGACCCCCTCTGGTGAAGCACGGTTGACCAGTGGAATCACAACTTCCTGTCTCTGGACCAGGGCTCGAAGTTCCTCTTGACCTTGCGCAACCCCTTGCATCATATTCATAAACTGGGCCATGTTAACCCTCATCTCAGCCAACTCAGCTTGAACTTGATCCATATTCCTCTGTTGATTCAGTCTCGTAGCGTAGCGGTGCGGACGTTGATCAACAATCCTGCCTAAAACAGGAACCAGAGTGAGAAGTCTTGTTCAAGAACACCTGTAATGCAAGATGATATGTGTATGATGCTTATGATGCGTATGATGCATATGATATGTTCATTTCTCAGGCATTCAAGAGCCTAATTCATCTTTCAAGAAATGGCAACCTGCAATATGAACAACAAAGAAGCGAACTACACAGGATAATGAGCACAAGGTGAAACATCAACAACCTCATCCATAGACATGAGCAACAAGGATCATACAACATAATTCAAGCAAAGATCCACAGGATCGGAGTACAACAATAAATCCCATCCAACAATCCTGAAGGTGATTCTCAACATAAACAACAGATACTATCTATGAAAATCGTCCTCCAGGAATGAGAGTCTTCAGATACTGGCACTGGTCTATCAACAGGTCACACTCTGAACACTCAGGCAAAGGAGTGAGCTTCTCCTTCAGTTGTCTTCTGAGCTCCACAACTTCTTCTCCAAGCTGGCTCTCTGATGCATGCCTCAGGTCTACCTCCTTCTTCAACTGAATATCCTTGTCTTTAAGCTGCTTTTCCAAGTCTCGTATCTTCTTCTGGTAATTGGCTTCCGTTCTTTGCAACCTCAAGCGCTCACGGTGTTCTTCATTCAACAATGTCTTTATCTCCTCATAAGACCTCTTCTTGCTCTTCAATCTGGTAGCATCTTCACCTTGCATGCCTTGCCTTTGAGTTGATGAGCCAAGTTCAACTTATCAGCTTTGGCTTTGTAAAGCTCCATCTGGATGTCTTGTTCCTTCTCTTTCAACCGACGATTCTCCATTAAAGCTCGTTTGTAGTGCTCAGCAGGCATATTCTCAGAAAGGATTAAAGGTGGTTGCTCTTGCAATGGCTCCATCCTATCATAGGGTAACAACAAAGTCTCAACTCTCTCCTTGACCCAATCAAGGTAAGCAGGCATAGCAACTGCAAACTTCTTCCCTAGCACAGTTCCATCCTTGACACCAATGTTCTTCCAAGCTCTTCCCACTTACTCTAATCTAGCAGGGTCACTCCGCTTCTCAAAATACACACTCTCAGCTATCTCCGCATCTAGTGGTCTTCCATTCATAACAAATCCCAACTGACGAAGAGAAAGAACTGGGTTGTAATTGATGCAACCCTTAGTCCCTATGAGTGGCACATTACGAAACTCTCCACAACTCATAATGACATTACGCACATTAAGCTTGTAAGCTTGCCACCTGATGTCATAGGATGTGAGAGACATGATCCTCTGAGTCCACTTATGAGTGTTCTGAGTATCCACAAAAGGTCCATCGGTTGGCAGGAAAGACAAGAACCATCTGAGCAGCAATGGGAGACAACACCTAATAGCTCCACCCTTGCCATGCCTGCTGTGTATAGCATAATAAGTGTCAGCTAACAAGGTAGGAACCGGGTTTCCTCCAATGAAAATAGTGATAGCAGCAAGATCCACAAAATCAGGCATGCTCGGGAACAACACAACTCCATAGATCATGATAGCCAACTGAGCATTGAAAGCTTCCCAATTTCCTTTCTTCGCCTCTTCCTTAGCCATTCTCACCAAATACTTCAAGGACAAACCCACGACATCACCACTCGACTTCCAATTGTCACTCACTTCTTTGATACTCAAATAAAGAGTCTTAGCAACAACCTTGAAATCAACCTCCTTTGGCACATCTAAGAAGGGAACCTGATATCTGATCGGGACATTCATCAGGATAGAATACTCTTCAAGAGTGGGAGCTAACTGATAATCCTGAAAGGTAAAGCAGCGGAGCTCTGGATCATACAACTGTAGGAGAGTCTGCAACGGTACTGGGTCAACCATCATCTTCAACAACATCAGAACATCCCCATACTGATCATCAAACACCTTCTGATTACCGCCGGCCACAAGATTGCTCAACTCTACCAAAGGTGTCAATGGCTCACGGTGAAAACTGTAGGTGCAAGTCTTCCTCTTCAACTCTGGAATGGTTTCCATCTCTCACAGTGAACAAACTCCTGAATGAACCTGAGAAATGATATGCATGAGGAGATTAGCTTTTTTCTTTTTCTTCTTCTTTATTATTTTTTTTTATTGCATTATTTTTTTGAAAATAAACATGCTATGATGCAAATGATGCAAACATGACTGGTTGGTTGTGTATCACGGAGCACAGGATCAGAACTTCGGCATCGGAACCGGAACCCACAAATCAAAGTCATATGAAACCCATGCTTCAGAACCAAGTCACTAACAAAAAACAAGAGTCACCAACAGATACAGTCACCAACGGTACCTGTAATGATTCATTCCCTCCCCACTCACGGGTGTCATCTATGCCAGGGTAAGGTCAAGAGAAACGCAGGATAAACAACCCTTTCAAGAATATCATCATGTACACACCAGATGTATGCAACGATAATACCCCCTCAGGATCTGAACTGCTCGTGATGCCATGTTCCGCTAAGTGGCGCCATACCACCCGCTTCCCATGAATCACTCTATTCCTAGGTATCCTAGAGTTCATTCATAGCCTGGGTATTGGGCCTTTTACCTCTTGTAACTCCCACCCCACAGAGAGACAGACACACAGCCAGCACAATGAAAGTATGATGCGTGCAAACATAAATGCAAACATATACAACCACAGCATAATCATAAATGCAATAAATAAAATAGTAAAAGCAACCAAACCCTATCCTAAAGAGCGCTAAGATTGACTAGCTTAGGGAAGATGGACCAGCAGTAGGTCAACTTCTCGGGATCTCCCCAGCAGAGTCGCCAGCTGTCGCATTACGCGAAAAACCGGCGGGAAAAAGAAACAAAGCCGAAAGAGATTGATAGGATCGGGAGTCGGTTATGCGAAGGGAAGGTATTAGCACCCCTACGCATCCGTCGTACTCGACGGGATCCACGCTCAGAAAGAATAGAAGAAAGGTTGCTAGATAACTGCTCAAAAACTGCACACACACTGGAAGGAGACACGGATGAAAGACGGAGGAAACGGACTCGGCAGGATATCGCATCCTGGGCCTACGTAGTTTGTCAGACACAAACATCAGAGTCGACGTAGTTCGGGGACAGGGGAAACGTGCTCGCTAGGATGTCGCATCCTATGCATACGTATCTTCTCTAACTAGAGGAAGAATCAGAGCACTCGTAGCTCGACTAACGCATGCCAAATAAAACACAAACAGGAAACCGACTACCAATCGCTGGACTTACGTCAGACTCCACACAAACAAACCCACACAGGAAACCGACTGCCAATCGCTGGACTTACGTCAGACTCCACACAAACAAACCCACACAGGAAACCGACTGCCAATCGCTGGACTTATGTCAGACTCCAACAAGCAAACAAGAGGGTTGAAAAAGAAAAAGGGCGCCCGGAGAGATCTACTCATCTCCTGCCTACGTACCTCATCTGGCATGAGGATCAGGGCGACGTAGTTCCCCTTAACAGGGAAAGAACTTCTATCCTAACCAGAGACTAGGGAGATAACAAGCTACTAGGGAGACTACGACTTGAGCCTAGAAGTTGTCATGCATACGATCCCTATGTTGAGGTCTATAATCCTAACTTGCACAGGAAGCAAGCTATCCTAAACAGCACATGAGTAATCACAAGCACAAGAGAGCAAGCACACACACTATATGCAAACAAGTGGCTCATACAAGGCTGGGCTTTAGTCAAGGGGTCATATCAACCTCGACAAACAAACCAACTGGAAAAGGGTGTTGTTAGCTCTTAACCCTAACATTGAGAGTTAGGGTGAAGCAGATGAAATGGGAATGAGGGTATGATCTCATAGCTCTTATCCCTGGCCTGGGAGAGCTTCAAACAATGAAAGTGTGGGAGTCCAGAATCAGGAACTCTACTCCACATGACTGAAACAACAAGATTTTGGGTTTTTATTCAAAGTGCATCAACACATGGTGTGAGCAAGATGAAAGACATAACTGAATAGCAGGGGATGGATTGCACATCCCTTTTATCTGCCAATGCCTATTCACTTAGGAGGTCTTTGAATGTACAAGGCACAAAGGTAAACAACCACAAACATTGCCTCTTAAGGGGGGCTTCAGACAGGTGCCTGCCAAAGTAACATGACAGGTCTTCCAGACTACATGAAGTCAGAGGTCATTACCTAGGTGGTATGCCAACCACAAGCAAAGCAAAGTTCAAATGAACTTAAAGCAACTTAGGTACCTGTGTAAACAACCAAATAATCAGTACAGTGCTCAGACAAACAGACAATGGTTAATAGATCTCAACAGACAGACAATCCAATATGCACTATGAGTAAGCCATAAGGCAAACACTCAAGTGAACTATCATCAAAGCCTACAAAACAGACAAGTGTTAGCCAACAATAACAAATGAAAAAGCTCAAATGAAGAAGCAACATCAATCATGGAGATGCATACTTGAACCTGAAATTCACAACTCAAAATGTAAGTCCAAACCACTAGGTCAAAGCCTAGGGTCAAAAGTGGATCAAAAAGCCAAAATAGAACTTGATATTCAACATGAATCACATTTAATCAAGTAAGAACAAATCCTAAAAAGGACCAAATCAAAATCATCAAGCAAAGTCATATGGTGAACAAAATATGGCAAAGACACACAACATGGTCATCAATTGGGCATACAAGTGTGAAAATGCACATTAAATCAGAAATGCATCAAACCATTTTGGAAAAAATCATGAGCATACAACACATCCCATGCAATCATCATAAAAAAATCAGAATCAACAGAGATCATTTGATATGGAAATGAAAATGCACAAGTTGATCATCCAATTATGTGATACAAATTGTCACACTATGCAAACATGTGTATAAAACAGTGAAGCCAATAGCAAAAAATGCCAAATAAAATCACATAAATCCACAAACATGTCAAGAAACATCATGCAAAATTTCAGAGCATTTGGATCAATATTGAACATTTTATGATAGAAAGAATGAAGCAAGGTCCAAATGTACACATGTTCAAAGAATGCAACACAATTTAATTTCCAGCAATGATAAAATCATACAATCAACACCATAAAATTCTAGACATTTCAAGGATTATGTGGAAAAAAATTGGAGGTGATTTGGACTATGATTCTATTTTTTATGGTTTTTTGAAGTAACATGTATAAAATGAAATGAAAATTGCAAATCATGAAGAAATAATAAAAATGAAATAATGAAATTCCACCGCATCCCCAAAACGACGCCGTTTTGGATAAGTGACATTAAAATGAAAAAAAGAAGCAGAAACACGCTAGGCTAGGATCGAAGGGGGGGGAACATGGATTAAACCAGGCCTGGGCGTGTTCTTCATCAAGAACCCTAGCGCCACATGTACAATAACCAGGCGGACACAAGACCGTCGCTAGGATGAAGAACATCGTCTTCCTCATGAAGACGATGATGAATAGTAGTCAATCAACAATTTTTTTTCCAGATTTCGTCAAACTTAACATCATTTTAAAGCTCTTTCAACAAGGAATCCAGATCAACCATTATCTAAAGCTAATTCATCATGATTAAAGAGAATCGAACAAAAACATGTAAACATGTCAAACTTTAATTAAGCATAACTTAGCCAATACTCAACCATTTTTAAAAATATTCATATCAGCATGATCAGGGAGAGAAGACCTACACAACTATGGCAATAAAAACAAGAAATAGGAGGTTCGATTTCCAACCTTCTTGGAGAGTAGTGGATGTCAACAGTGGTTTCCAGCGCTAGCAATCTCCAGATTCACCTCCTTTGAGCTCCACTGAAGTTATATGCGAGAAACAGCACGTGAAAAGGCTTGAAACCAGCTCAATTTGAAATTTCCATTGACACCTTCAAGCTATTGGTATGCATGAATCTGAGCAGAAATTCACCAAACACACGTTGAATCACACTCAAAAGCACTCCATGTTCATGTTTGTGCAAGAAAATTCCAGGTTTATGTGTGGAAATTGGAAAATCGATCAAGAGAAAATTGAGAGTGAAAAATGGATTTCTAGATCTGAAATTGTGTGTTCTGAGCAATGCAGTTACAATTAACATTATATACCACCTGCTAATTAATCAAAAATCATGATTAGGCCAAAGCTAAATGAGATTAGAAGGATATAAGGTGTATGCACAAATTATCATTTTCACCTCATGCATGAAAAACCCACGTGAACAGTGCACGATGAAGGCCCAAATTCACTCAAAATCAACCCATGCACACATTGGAATTGGAATTATATTCATGTGATCAACCAATTTTGATTTTGGCAATTTTCCTTAAAAAATAGCATGCATGAGCACATGGTTGTATGAGATAGTTCCATGCAATGTAATGAAGCTCAAGAGTTTTTGAAGTAAAAACAATGTTTTTTGATTTAAATGAGACTCTCGTTTGCTTACCCATTTGGTATGCGTCACATAGATGGTCTTTTGAAAATTTTATTTTTGGTAGATCGATTACTAAATCTTTTGAAGTTACTTTGTTTAGTAAATCAAAATTAACATGAGCTAAGCATTTATGCCATAACCAAGAGTTTTCACTTATGGTCACTAGAGACTTAGTTCCATTCAAGTATACATCATCTAAGTTAAGCATATAAGTGTTATCATCCATCAAGCCTTTAAACATACAATCTTTCTTTTCATTTTGTCCAAACAAGCAACAAGATTTTGTAAAATTAACTTTAAATCCCTTGTCGCATAGTTTACTAATGCTAAGGAGGTTATGTTTAAGACCATCAACTAACATAACATCATAGATACTAGTAGATGAGGGATTACCTACACTAACTTTTCCAAGTATTTCTCCCGTGTTGTTATCTCCATAAGTAACAAAACTCTTCTTCTTTGGCACAAAGTCAATGAATAGAGATATGTTACCTGTTGAAGCTAGCGGAAATATACCCGAACGTATCACATGCTCGAACATAAAACAGGGTCGCCATGGAACTTTATTTATCCCCAAATGGAAAGGAAAACATCGATAAAACCTGGGGGAAAGAGGTATATTGGGTAAGGAAGTCGGTTATACAAGGGGAAGGTATTAGCACCCCAAACATCCATGGTACTCCAGGGGAATCATTTCGAGTGTTCTCGCTCGAATAGGTGTTAGCTAAAGATTACTCACAAAGGATGAGGGAAAAGGAAGGAAAATAGATAAAGTGCTCGGTGAGGATTAGGGCCCTCATGCCTACGTATCCTCATAGTGCAATGAGGAATTTAAAGCTTCGTAGTTCAAGGAACTAGAGGCAGGAGGTGGAAAGAAGTGTGATAGAAGGTATGATTTGAGCCAAATAATAGTGTTGTTTGAACTCCTAAAAGGGGTGAAGACGTGAACCAAAGATTAAACAGATATGAACCAACAAGTGGGGGCGTAGCGCACTTATATCATTGTACTAGAACAACCGAAAAGAAAGGAATTCGGTGTTTGGGATGAGAGCTAAACAACTCTTGGTTCACATGGAGGTACAAGATGGAGCACAAAGGTATAATGTATTTGGCTCAAAGAATAGGTATATCACATGGAGTGAAAGAATATAATACACGAATGTATCATGGGATGAACGGAATGAAGTGATCGAAGTCACAAAATAGAAGAACTTGGTAACACTTGACTGAATAAGTATTGTTTGAAATCGAAAAGTGAAAGTGTATTGGAATCCATAAGAGAAGTGAGATTTCTACCATAAAGGGAAACAACGTTAACCGATACATGGACTAGCAGGCCACCACTATAGGGTTTTGTCAAAAAAAGAAGGAATTAAATGTTTGGGATGAGAGCCAAACAACTCTAGGTATGAAATACGGACTATTCGTTAGGCATCCTAAAAGGGTGTATATGGAATTTCAAAGAAAGTGTATCTCGATGTCAAAGAGACAATATGTCACTAGGTGAACGGTTTATGATCGAAGGTAGGTAATGGATGGTAAAATATACGAATGATGCCCTAAGGAGAAGGAGGAATAATTAGAAATATGCTCATTAAGGATTCGCATCCTCATACCTACGTATTCTCATCGTGCAATGAGAAAGTCAGAGCAATCGTAGTTCGGAACTACGAGAATAAAGAGAGAGAGAGAGAGAGATGTCTGTCTAAGAAACAGGGACTCACAAGACAAACACCAAGTCAAGGAAGGATTGTAGTACTGGAGTGCAAGGAGTTGTGTGTCACTTGTTGGGGAATCGAAAGTTCGAGATCAAATCAGGATAGTAGCTTGGATCCAAGAGAAGAATATACTCTTAATCAAAGAGAAAGGTAGGCATTTACCAATACATGGACTAGCAGGCCGCCACTATAAGGTAAATCCAAAAAGGAAGACTGAATTAAGTGTTTGGGATAAGATCCAAACAACTCTCGATTGAAGAGGTGGACTGTCATCAGGACGTCCTACAAGGATGGACAAGGAGTCCAAGGAGAAGTATGATTGATCTCAAAAGGATGGTATTGATTGAATGAATGGAGAGTGATCCATGGGATAGAGAAGATAAGTTGATAAATAAGATAGCTCGCGAAGAAACTGGGTTCTCCTGCCTACGTACCCTTATAGTGCAATAAGGAAATCAGAGCTTCGTAGTTCAGCCCACTAGGGCTGAAAATAAGATGATTGATAAGGCAAAATAAGTAGAATTGATTTAAATGAAGGATGGATTATAAATAAGGTAGCTCGTGAACAAAACTAGGTTCTCTTGCCTACGTACCCTCATCGTGCAATGAGGAAATCAGAGCTTTCGTAGTTCAGCCCACTAGGGATGAAAAGAAATTGATTGGAGGCAAGAAGAAATGGATGATTGAGATTGAAATGATTTGAATGGAATGATTGAGAATTGCATAGAATGAATAATGGATAGACTTGATAATTACTGGACGATGATAATCACACTAACTTTCAAGTGGAGAGAGAAAAGTCTTTGTAGTTGTTTCTTGCATTGATAATGAAGACCTTATCAATCGTTAGATTCGAATTGTACTAAAGTCTATGAATACAGGTAAGTACAATGAGCGTTGGGTCATACGTCCCATAACCAAAGATACTCAGAATGGGGGTAGGAATACTCCAGTCCCACTCCTTCTCCATTACTTAAGGCTCGTATCGTATAATTTGATTCATGATTGATAAGTTGTTGATGTTGTCCTTGCTTTTTGTTGTTTTTTCTTTGTGAAGATAGATTTGTTAATCGTATGGTTAAAATTATGCTAAATTCTATGAATAGAGGTGAATACGATGAGCGTTGGATCATACGTCCCATACCCAAAGATACTCAGAATGGGGGTAGGAATACTCCAGTCCCACTCCTTCTCCACTACTTAAGGCTCCTGTCACACTCTTCTAACTTTGATTTAACAAGTGTTGAAGATGCCATCTTTGATCTGCTTGAATAATTCGTTGCTTCGTATGACTAGGGATGCCTTGGTCGAAGATCTTGAGTTGAGGCCTTGAGCTCCACATCTTGGAAGAAAAGTCTTATTAAGTGATCAAGGGTCTTTTTGTCACTCAATTTAAACTGTGGGATTATACAAGTTCAAAGGATTTAATTAATTAAAATTGCTTTTGATCAATTTAATCAGGGGTTTTGTTTTGTTTTTATGGGGAACTAAGTTTGGATCTAATCAAAGTCAGTAATTGTTAGAAACTATCCTAAGGGATCATGCATTAGAAGTTGATTGAACATTCTAAGTTAGAAGTTAGAAGTTCTAAGGGAGCATGTCAAAATATTGATTAAAAGGCCTATGTTAAGTCCTACAATTTTTAGGAAATGATCACATTCTAATCCTAAGGGGATCATGCAATTTTAACACAAAAATACCAAAATAAGCCTAAAAGGGTAAAATAGTCAATTGCAAAATATGTCTAATTTTATTCATGGCCTAAAAGGGATTCTAACCTAAAGTTGAATTCTAATCCTAATGTTGAGAATAGTGAAGTTCTAAATTTAAGCAAAGCATAATTGTTTCTAATTTCAATCTAATTAAAATTCCTAATTAAATTCTAATGAAAAATCCTAAAATGTGAATTAATCCTAATTAAAATTTTAAAATGTGAATTAATCCTAATTAAAATTCTAAAATATGAATTAATCCTAATTAAAATTCTAAAATGTGAATTAATCCTAATTAGACCTAATTATATTGTAAAAAAACAATTAAGAAAATAAAAGAAAAAGCAATTAAAATGGAGGTGTGAGTTGAAACTGGGATTGTAAAACAAAACTGGGTTAATGGGCTTCAGAATGAGCCGAAAGCTGTTTTCGTTCCACAAGCAAAACCAAAAACTGGGGGGTGCGAATCCAAATCAGGTTGATGGGCAGCCAGATAAGCCCAACGTTGTTTTTTATGTAAATTCAACAAAATGTCCAAAAATGGGGGGGGGGGGGTATGCACAATAAAGATGAAAGTGGGCTTCTTGAGCCCAATCAAGGTCTCAACACCCCAACCAGGGGGGTGCGGTTGAAAATGCATGAGGAATTAGTAAATGGTACTAATGGGCTTGGTCAGGGCCAATTTTCATTTCCTTCACTAATCAGGGGGTGTATTGGCAATGTGTGGCGTATGAAGAGTAATTCTAATGGGCCGTAACAACTTAAGCCCAGTACTCTCACCTCTGTTGACTTGTCTAAGTCAACAGAGTTCAAACTCTCACCGCGCGCGCTCGTGGCTACGTCGTCCATTCATTATGGTCACCGTGCTGGCGTCCGTCATCGGCGCCGGTATTGGCTTATGGTCAAAATTTCTGTCTCAATCGAAGCACAAAGCCAAGATGATCATGAATATGGAAATGAAATGGGAAAACACTCCTTATGTTGATCGAATCGCACATCTAAAAGGAGGAACCCTATCTGATTGCAAGCTACATTAAATAGTGTATGGCGTAAATCACTCCCTACAACTATGGGGATTCTACTCCCTACTTCAGATACTACAACTAGGTGAGCTCAAAGCAAGGAAATACCACTGAAATGAAAATTACATACTAGAGAAGATGATCGGAAGGAATTTGGATGTTCAGATGATTAGGACCAAAGGCATATCCGCAACCATATGGATAGAATCAAGGACTTAGGACCAAAACAAATGCCCCAAGAAGGGTTAGGCCAAGAAAAACTGATAAAGGGTAAAGATTGAAGGGTCATGAGTGCACAATAAAGCCACCAAGTTCATTTGATTCCCATATTATGATTAGGGTTTTGGAGACCAAGATAAGGCCCGCAGAAGCTCCATGAAGTCATGCCTTGAGGAATTAGGGCTTTGAAGGCCCTAGATTGTCTAGCCACACCTTTGTTGAAATCAAACCTTCACCACCCTCATTAGGGTTTGACATCCCATATGTTGATGATGTGGTTAGACCATGCCCTTGGACTTTGATATCTATGTAAACCTTAGCTTTATGAGCCCAAGTTTCTTCTGAATCCATGATGAATGATACATGTGGATAAATTATGAATGTATGCAAGTCATCTCCTGATCAAATGGTTGGATGCATAGGTGAGAAAGGGGAGGGCAAATTTACGGGTACAACACCTGTCATATATCTTAAACATCCACTATCGAGAAACCATAACTTCTCCGTAGAATCAAGACATTCAACTTGTAGAATTAAACAAGGGAAATAGGTTTCATTTGCTTCTTGAGAGTGAGTGAAATCAAGGTTGCATTAGGGAAACCATTGAAAAGCTCCTTTAGGAACAAAAAGTTTTCTAAATTTGTATTTTTCAATAGTATGACCTTTCTTGCAACAATAGTGACAAGATAAGTTTTGATGAGATATGCTTTTACTATTAGACTCTTTTTTTTACAAATTTATGCTTCTTATATGAATGGTTTAAATACCTTTCATACTTTGATGGATTAATATAAAATACAATCTTTGGTTGTAAGAATTTGTCTAATTTGACTTGAAGAGGATTTATCTCTTTTTGCTAATCATGGCAAGATTCACAACCAAACCTTGAAGGTTTTTTATCATCATTCTTTTCATTTCGAATATCTATCATAGATCTCTTAATAGCTTCTAACTTCCTTTAGGATTCTAAAAATTTAGCTTCTAAGTGTAAAAAGACTTTTTCATGTGACACTAATTTGTTAAAGGCATTTAAGGCCTCTCAATGAATATCTTCAAAGGCTTTTTGTAATTGAAGATAAGATAAGTCATTAATAGTTTCAAGCTTAGAAAGACTTACATCTTTCTTCTTCTTTCTATTTTCCATGATACAAATCCGGGCCAATTCTACACTTAAAATAGAGATTTCATCATTTGAGGAATCACTTGCGCTCTCCCACGCAACATATTCTCCTATAGACTTGGTAGATTTCTTATGATATCGTTTCTCTTTGTCTTTCTTAATCTTAGGAGATTTCGATCTATAGTGACCAAATTCTCCATAATTGTAGCAATAACTCCTAAGTTTACTTTCTTATTCTCATTTTCCTTTGAGGCTTTAGCTACCCTTCTAGAAATGGTTATGTTCTTGTCAGAGTGCTTGACTCCATTCTTCCTTATGTACCTTTGGTACCTTTTGATAAACAATCTCATGCCCTCATCATCGGAGTTCTAGTCATCCCTTGTTTCATAGTCACTTTGCTATATATATATATATATATATATATATATATATATATATATATATATATATATATATATATATATATATATATAGAGAGAGAGAGAGAGAGAGAGAGAGAGAGAGAGAGAGAGAGAGAGAGAGAGAGTACACAATGATTTGTTTAGGAAATACCTCAATCGACCTTGCTATGGGTACGTCTTCCCTCAATTTGAGTATGAATTGAGATAATGTATGATGAGAAAAATAGCAAGTGTACTATTTTGCCTATTATAGTAATAACTGGTAAATTCCCTGAATGTTGATCTCAGGACGACACGTTAATATCGAGTTCAAATTATCATTCAATTAAACAAAAAGTATGATTTGGGTTTTTAGATTCAAAATTAAAAAAATAAAGGCAAAGGCAAATAAGGGTTTGCAAGGTAAGAGGAACAATGCCCGGGAAGGTGTATGATTTATCCCTGTAACAACTATGAGTCACTATTGCATCAACAAATATCAATTACTACCAGTTCTCAAGGGTATTTTCTCCCAAGTCCTTGGTGAGAAAACCTTTAATCAATCACCCTAATTTCTATGTCCATAGGAAATTAAGGTGAAGTTAAGCTTTATTATATCAAGAACACTCTGGTTCATACAAGGTATCCCTAATCCTAGGTGATATCTACTGCAGAGTAACCTTATAAAAACCTTATCAATGGCGGTCCATCCTAATTGATAACCACAAAACAATCTTAATTGGATCGAAAGAGAAAGCATTAAACACATCAAGAGGTTACCGTAAGAATAATATTATAAATGCAAAAGTATACTCACATTCATTACTATTCTAAGTCAGGGACCCACCCCTAGTATTGAGGGGTTTAGCTACTCATATTGTTCAAAACAAATTCAAGATAAAAAATACACATTACAAGTAATTGGATGACGTGGATCTTCAATCGCTTCCGCTCATGAAAACCTTCCGCTCTCCGAATTTCTTGATCTATGTAATCCTTGCTTGTCTGACAATACTATGTTCACCTCGATCCAAGATGATCTTTTCACTCGTAGACACTCTCCTTATATAGTGAAAATCCCTTGGCAGAACGTGGAAATCTCCAAAACGTCCATGCATCTTCAGCTCTCTTCCTTGTTATTTCCTTGCTGACCCTCCCCAGGTGACCTGACACGGGCGGCCGTGGCAGGCCACTATTTTGGGAATTTCTTGTACTTTCTTGGCCTTCCTTCTGACACGGCCCGTGTCAGGTGACATGGGTGGTCGTGCCAGACTTCCTGAACTGGGAAATCTTCTTTTTTTGAATGTCAAAACTTTCCACTTTCTCACATTGAGTCCATTGGATCTTCTCTGTGGACCTGGAGGGCATAAACACGACAACCGAAGCATAAAATCACGAAAACACAAAATAAAACTCATAATTAATAAAATTGCTTAAATAACTTACGGGAATGAAAATTAACTTTAAAGGTACCATAATGCGTACACAGTGTCTCAAAATCCATGGTTTCTTATCGGATAAGCAACGAAAATATAGTGAAAATGGTGACGGATCACAACCCCAAACTTAGCTCATTGCTTTTCCTCAAGTGATGTCCTATACGACAAAGTGTCACTTCCCAAAATTTGTATTCTTACCATGATACTTCTGAGATCTTTTCGCCAAAGTCTTCACTCTCCCTTTTATAGTTCCTGCTTTTCCTAATGTGTTTTCAGCCGCACTTCCTCATCGAGGTACCACTTCACCTGTCAGCTTACATCACACTCTCACCAAGTCTCTCGGGGTTAAAGTGTTTTCACTCCCAATTCATAATATGCAATATCAACTCATAAGTTTGAATAATTTCTCCTTTCATATCAACTACATGTAACACACACTTTTTGAGGTCTTTCGGGTTGTAATGGGGCCTGGGTTATGGTATGGATATTCCAAACAAAAAGGGAAACAAGTGGTTTTTGGTTTGGAGTCAATGTTACTATTATTTTCACTGTGTTTGTTCATTTTATTTCTTTTGCTCTATTATTATTTTTTTATAGCTCGGGTTTTTCTTTGCTATTCTTGTTTTTCAGCCGAGTGCCCTTCTTTGGCCAGTGCTTCTTTTGAACCCTCGAGTTTATTTTCTTTTATCTTTTTTTTTTCTCTCGATGATTCTGTCTTTTTTTTTTCTGCACTTACCTTGGTTTTTGAAAGTTATGGGGTTTTACCCCAAACTTAGAATTTCAACACAGCTTAATAATATCAACTTGACTCCGAACAGGGTAAGGAAGTGTTTTGGCCGCAGGGTACATTTACGGGTTTAAACAAAGAATGGATACAGGCTCAAATGGGGTTAACAAAGGATAACATTAATGGGATGGCTAGAAAGGCTCAGGGGTATAATCAAACAACATGCCTCAGTGTGTGTATACATGAAGTGAAACTCCCGTAGAACCTACGCAAAGTCAAAGTGATAAAGACATACCTGAATATCGCTCATGATGACAAATGTGTTTGACTTTTTATGCACTCACCATGTTAGGTAAAGCTTGACAGCATCCACAGTACTTCGAGTATAGTGCGACTTCTTACTCAACTCGGAATGCACACGGACCCTACGTTAGTTGAGCTTTAGAAATTGCGTCTGATCTTTTCTTCACCAATATAGACTTTCTGGAAAGATCCTTCACAACAAGCAATAGTAAGTAGAGTGATCATTTCATCCACTACAACTATTGATCATTACCTCATCCAACTATGATACCCAAATGTGAAATGGTAAAAATTAAAAATTGGGAAATAATCAACAAAAATAAAAGCAAAAAGCATACTAAAACCTCCCCCACACTTGAACTAAACATTGGCCTCAATTTTTTCGAACAAGATAGAAGGAGGGTGACTCACAATGCCCTACTGAGGGGGCTGGATCGGGAAGTGCGACATGCCCACACAAAATTCAAATTTTTCAAACAAATCTCAAATCTGCAAGCCTGACACGGGCCGTGTCAGCTAACACGGGCGGCCGTGTAAGGCTACTGTTATGCTCATTTTTCAACTTTTTCCATGTAAGTACCTTCTCCCTTTTATGCAAGGCACTGTGCAAACCTAAAATAACAAACAAACACAAACAATAATTAGAACTAGTAACGCGTGGGTTGCCTCCTACGAAGCGCTTCATTTAACATCGCATAGCTCGACGGTTCATTCCCCTTGCTATGGGGGGTACTTCAGCCTCCAAACCTTGTTGCCCCTCTTGTCCAAAACTAGGAAGCTGTCTCTTGCATCAGTACGAATTCCTTTGTGCCACAAGTCCTTTTTAACCTTCATATCCTTACCTTGTTTTCGTTTTCTTTTCTTTCTCTTGGTTTTTGGAATGGAGACTGGAGTCTTTCCAGTCAAGATGGCTAATGGTGGTGGTGAGAGTCGAGAGGGCCTTCCTGTATCTTTCGCTGATGTTGGTATGTTACTTTTCCTTCTCGCCTCTGTCCTGATTAAGCCTACTTGATAGTGAGATTCGGTATCCTCCTCTAGCTCATGGTCTTAAATAGCATTCAATGTTATCTCTTTCTCGGGAACTTTCAAGGTTAACATGCCATGATCCATGTCGAGATTGCATCGACTTGTCTGCATGAAAGGTCGATCCAGAATGATGGGTGCCTCATCATCTTCAGGTATGTCTAGGATTACAAAATCAACAGGAAAAGTCAAGTCCTGTATTATTACCAATACGTATTCTGCTATACCATATGCATCCTTTCTTGAGTGATCCGCAAACTTCAGATTGGTCTTTGTATCACTGACATTTTTAATACCCAACCTGTGATAAATTGATAATGGCATCAGACTCACACTAGCTCCAGAATATATTAGTACCTTTTTGAAGGATCTTTCTTTAATTGTACATGGTACTATTACCGTTCCCGGATCCTTTTGTTTATTAGGAATTTTATGCCCCAGTGAGGTTGCACTATACTTTTCCTTCCAGGCTACCTGTTCTTCTGTTGTTGGTTTCTTTTCTACCATTACCTCTTCCATGAATTTCTTGAACATGGGTAACTGTCATACCCCAAAATTTGCCCGTTAATATTACAAGGCATTTTTCAAGGCACTCCAACTTATTTTTAAAGGCATTGATCTTAAGGGAACAAAGACCCAGCTCACAGATGGCCAAATCCAGAAAATGCTCAAACTGGCATGCTCGCTAGGCGAGCAAATCCTTCGCCTAGCGAACCCTTCGCTACACCACTCGCCTAGCGAAGCTTGCGAATACCAGAAATTTTGGGCTTCATTCTGAGCCCATTAGGTCACGAAAAAGCATTATAAATACCAGCACTTCAGTCAAGAAAGGGGACGAAAAAGAGGAGATAGAAAGAAGGCGCAGCAAACCCTGGAGGCTAACCCAGAGAATTCAGAGCAACCCTAAAGGAAACCCTGAAGGAAACTCATCTGCACCAAGGTTACCTCCGCCCAACTCAATCTGGCGCCAACCCTAAGAGTGACTTGCCAATTCAAGGTTGCAATTCAATTGCAAACAGGGTTCACATACTCCCGGAGAAGGTAGCTTGCTAGGTATTCCACTTTATTTGTGGGATACCCTTGTGGAGATTCACCCTAATTACCTAATTGATTATAATGTGGACCTAATTACCTAATTGATTACAACTACCTAATTGATTATAAAATATTGCCTTTGAATATGTGATCTTGGACCTCTCTTTGTTGCCTTACGGTATTGCGGTATTACGGTATTATGGTCATGTCCCGCGAATGTGGGGATACACTTAGCAAAGACCCTTCGATTAAATCATCATGTCCCTATAAAATAAATCATCGTCCCTCGGATGTTGCCTGCGAATACATGATTTTGTCCCCCGGTGACCTGTCGTTGTAGCCTACGGTTAAATGATGATCGTCCCTTCGAATGCTAAGGTATCCTTACAAATGTTGCCTTCCATGACCAATCGATGACCCTTTTACATCCAAAGGATAAAACTACTTACTTCTCAATAGTAAGGACAATTTTACTCTCATAAGGATAGGAAATGCCCATAAAGACCTTGGGTGGATATAACTCTTAATTGCTGGCTCACAACCTAAAACATTTTTCATACCTCACACTTTGCAAATACTAGAAAATCACCACTTGGTATACATTCGTACTAGAATCATTGCCAAGTTATATTTTTCTAAACCGCTTTCAAAATTAAACGAGATAAATACTTTGTATACATTCGTACAAGAATCATTACAAAGTTAAACTCTCTTTTCAAAACATTTTTAAGCAATTCACAAACACTTTTTTCAGACAAACATAAGT
Source organism: Lathyrus oleraceus (assembly GCF_024323335.1). Lineage (NCBI taxonomy): Eukaryota > Viridiplantae > Streptophyta > Magnoliopsida > Fabales > Fabaceae > Lathyrus > Lathyrus oleraceus. The sequence continues at coordinate 207,567,130 of NC_066583.1, forward strand.
GATCCAGCAATTAAGAGCCCATGGATAACCATGGATACAAAGGGGGCTAACACCTTCCCTTTGTATAATCTACCTCCCGAACCCAAAATCTAATTAAGGTCTTTCCTGTTCTTTTCCACCTTTCCTTATTGGATAAAAGAAAAGTCGGTGGCGACTCTTGCTATCCGCGACATTTGCTTTCCAAAGCAAAAACACACAAAGTCAGTTCACCGTATGACAGAACTGGCGACTCTGCTGGGGATCCTTAAAAAGAGAGGTTACCTTAAAAAAAAACGATCACTTATTTGAATTGTCTGATTTACTTTTGAGGGATTGCTTGGGTATTTTATGCTTGAGTGAAAGATCCTACACCCGGATCTAGTGTACCTTAGGTAAGTAGCAATAGATCATCGCGACTATCCGGCGTATACTGGAATGGTTAAAATGATGGCTACGGTTAACGTGACACTTTGGATGTCTTGATGTTCCTCATGTTTACTTGAGGAAAAATTTGGCTTCCGCGTGGTGTCATCAAAGCGTTAACCAAAACTTTAGAACCCTAATTGACTCATCCTAGCCATTAGAAAGTAGTGAGATAACTGACTTCGGTTCCGACTGGGGTTGGTTGAGACTCGATACTACACTCTTTGAGAATGGACTTTAGGGAAGCTTCGGTCAACCACTTGGTGTTGCACTGAAGTGGACTTAAAGAAAGGTCAATGATTGGAGATCCTTTTAGAACCCGGTTACTATTCTAGGACAGGTTGAACCACCAAACTTCAGTGGGGAGGGTACTTACCTATGGAACTCATGCAAGCCTTAAAACTTAGGGGTGATTGTTGTGTGACTTGCTTGTGCTTGTTACTTACTTAACATCATAACATCATAACATCATAACATCATGACATCATGACATCATGACATCATGGCATTGTACTAACCATTTCAAGGACTTTAAACATTGAAAACATTTCATACATTGCATAGCATAACATCACATTGCATAACAGGTACTCTAAAGGGATCAATGTTCTCACGGTTTTCCTCCAAACAGAAAAATGGACCTCGAACAAACTGTCAAAGATCTCCAGGCTCAGAATGCTCAATTCCAGGAGATGATCTTGAACTTATCCAAGGGGCAGGAGGAACTGAAGGCTCTCTTGCTCGAGAAGAAAAAAGACAAGAAACTTGTGAGTTACATTAACCCGGGAAGAAGGCTTAAAGGACAGGCTGCAGGAGTCAAGATTAGAATTCCGAAGGATCAAGAAGAGGAGACAGAGAATGATTCGGAGGAGAAGAATGTTGATCTCTTCAACCATGAGGACGACGATGAAGATTATGAAAATGAACAGTACTCTCCAAAAGATGATAAGTATAACTTGCTGGAAGAACGCATGCTAGCTATGGAGGGTCAAAAGACACCCAGTCTGGATTTCGAAAGCCTAGGTCTGGTCTCTGATGTGGTCATTCCCCGCAAATTCAAGGTCCCTGCTTTCACTAAGTATGATGGTGCGTCTTGTCCTCAGATGCATCTGAGAGCTTATGTGAGAAAGATTCAGCCGTATACCACTGATAGGAAGCTATGGATCCATTTCTTCCAAGAGAGTCTGTCTGGCACACAGTTGGAGTGGTATTATCAGCTCGAGAGCTCTAACATCCACACCTGGACTGACTTAGCGACAACTTTCTACAAGCATTACCAGTATAATTCTGAGTTGGCACCTACTCGGCTACAGTTGCAGAATATGACTATGGGATCTAAAGAAAGCTTCAAAGAATATGCTCAAAAATGGAGAGATTTGGCTGGCAGAGTCAAACCCCCTATGACTGATCGAGAATTAGTGGACATGTTCATGAGCACACTGACTGGCCCATTCTACAGCCATCTATTGAGGAGTTCCTCGTCGGGTTTCACTGAACTTATATTGACAGGTGAGCATGTTGAACGCGGCATTCGAAGTGGAAAGATACAGGCGGCCACCTCCGATCCTCCGGAGACTCCTAATGACATCACTGCCCCTCTGCCTAACCATGACGAGAATGTCAATTCTGTGGAAGATGCTGATAACGATTGTGACTTGGATAGTTGGATTTTCCTAACAATTGGTGACAGACTCAATAATTGGAAGGATGAAGACACTATCCTGATTTCCTTTAGTCAGGAGTAATTGTTATTGCTTATTTTAATGTATTAAATTTTGTTAAAGGTTTTGTCATTTTTATAAGCATATTCACATTCAATAAATTAATGGACCTTTTTGCATTCAAATATTGCACTCTTTATCTTTCCTGTCATCTTTCAAATAAGCTATGTTTTCTCGCACACACTCAAGTAACAATTTGCCGATCCATATCCACTCTGGATCCTGTTGGTAATAACTCTTCTACTGTTCATTATGACTTTGAAAATCCGATCTACCAAGCCGAGGATGGAAGTGAGAAAGTTTGTGAAGTACCTGAGAACTTGCCAGACTGTTACAGCAAGAAGGACATACCATACAACCGCAGGAATAATCAATTGAAACTGTGAATCTGGGTACTGAAGTAGACAAGAAAGAAGTCAAAATAGGAGCAGACTTGGAAAACAGTGTCAAAGAAAGATTGAGTCGGATGTTACGTGACTATGTAAAGGTTTTCGCTGGAAAAATCAAGAGATGATATGGAATGATGAACGTCAAGAAGCTTTTGACAAAATCAAGAAGTATCTCCAAGAACCTCCAATTCTGATGCCACCAGTTGAAGGAAGACCTCTAATCATGTATTTGACCGTGTTAGAAAATTCAATGGGGTGTGTGTTGGGGCAACATGACGAGTCTGGTCGAAAAGAGCATGCAATATACTACCTTAGCAAAAGGTATCGACTGTGAAACAAGATACTCACAGCTCGAGAAAGCTTGTTGTGCTTTGGCTTGAGCTGCTCGCCGACTAAGACAGTATATGTTGAATCATACCACTTTATTGATTTCTAAGATGGATCTTATATACATCTGAGAAACCTGCTCTTTCCAATTTGAACAACAAGATGATTACTGAACTCTACACGCAGTTCAAAATAAAACACCATAACTCTTCTCCGTATCGGCCAAAGATGAACGGCGTCGTGGAGGCTGCTAATAAGAATATTAAGAAGATCATACAAAAGATGACAATAACATACAAAGACTGGCATGAGATGTTACCATTTGCTCTTCATGGTTATCGCACCTTAGTACGAACTTCGACAGGGGCAACTCCTTTCTCTTTAGTCTACGGAATGGAAGCCGTCTTACCAGTGGAAGTTCAGATTCCCTCTCTAAGAATCATGAAAGAGGCAGGTTTAGACGAGGATGAATGGATTCAGACTCGACTCGATCAGATAAATTTGATTGATGAAAAGAGACTCGCGGCTGTTTTTCATGGGCAGATATATCAGAAGCGCATGACCCAGGCATTCAACAAAAAGGTCAAGAGACGGGTGTATCAAATTGGCGACTTGGTGATCAAGCGTATCATTCTACCACAAAGTGATCCCAGGGGAAAATGGACTCCCACATACGAAGGGCCATTTGTAGTTAAGAAGGTATTCTCTGGTGGGGCCATGATACTTGCTACGATGGATGGCGAAGACTTCCCACATCCCGTGAACGCAGACATAGTTAAAAAATACTACGCATAAAAGAGACCCGCTAGGTCGACGTACCTAGGCAAAAGTAAGGGTATCCCGGCGAACCAAAAGGGTTCTGGAAAAAATTAGGGATAAACATATAAAAATGTACACCCGGCAAGTCGAAAACCTAAAAAGGCGGCTTGGGCAAAAAAGGGTATCCTGGTGGACTGAAAACCTGAAAAGGCGGTCCAGGCAAAAATTAGGGATTAAAAGCGTGTGACTATGTCCCGTTCTCAGACAGCTTCATCCAAGTTCAAGGGCCTGAACAAGCCAATCACTTCTATCCGACAGCAGGAGATGAGATGCTTGAAGACATAATGACAGTAGTAGAATTAAAATCAACAGGGCTTTTCCTTCATAGCTTTTTCTTTGTTTTCTCGACAATTTCCTCTTACTAGGATTTCTGTCTCTTTGTACTCAAATTGCCTGTTTATAGGCCCTCTTTCAAAATCAATACAACTTTACCCTCAAAAAGATGCTTTTGTTTTACTTTCTCTGTTTTGTTTGCGTAAACGTCCATTGATTTAATTTGAATTGATATATGCATTTGAATATGATCGATGTTTATCAAAATACAGGCATAAAATGGAAATAACAATTACTAAAAGACTTCAGGATCGAGGAGAAGGTCTAACCATGCTTTCCAACGAATCCGGTTGCTAATCCTATTCCCCAGCAAAAACAAGTTATTCCCCAGAAGAAATTGGCATCGCTAGACAGACGGATCATCTCCTCCATCCCCCAGCCAGGCTCTGTTAAATATCTCTACCATCAGACAGAAAACAAGTATCCCTAGCTAAGAGAAGGTCATCGATACAAATGTCTCCAACCAGAATATTGGGATTTATTTTCACCTGGAAGAACCTTCCTCATGCATAGTTCATTCATTACATCATTTCACAGCATACGCATGCCTACAACATTCGCATTTATTTCCGAAAGCATAAAACATCTCATGCATCATGACATAGCATGAAGCTAACTTTATTTTTCAGGTTAATTATCCTCCTGATACAGTCAAAACAAAGGTCCATTCAGACGGATATCTTTATCGATTACGTTCAAGATTCAAATACATCCCTCAGATATAGTCTATATGAACATTCATTCTGACAAGCATTCTGATATCCTCCTAATGGTGGCATCTTTAAGCCCATCCCATACATTTACTGCAAATACAACAAATATTATCAGATACATCCTAACGTACGGTTCATTCTGATTTAGCTCAACATATGATTCCTTCAACTCAGATGCGATCTAACGTACAATCCATTCTGACCTTCAAATCCTCAGATACTGCCTAGCGTACGGTACATTCCGGGGTGTAGTCTAGCGTACGACTACTTTCTTCTTCAGATACAGCCTTACGTACGGCTCATTCTGCAACTCAGATACGATCTAACGTACGATCCATTCTGACCTTCAAATCCTCAGATACTGCCTAGCGTACGGTACATTCCGGGGTGTAGTCTAGCGTACGACTACTTTCTTCTTCAGATACAGCGTAACGTACGGCTCATTCTGCAACTCAGATACGATCTAACGTACGATCCATTCTGACCTTCAAATCCTCAGATACTGCCTAGCGTACGGTACATTCCAGGGTGTAGTCTAGCGTACAACTACTTTCTTCATCAGATACAGCCTAACGTACGGCTCATTCTGCAACTCAGATACGATCTAACGTACAATCCATTCTGACCTTCAAATCCTCAGATACTGCCTAGCGTACGGTACATTCCGGGGTGTAGTCTAGCGTACAACTACTTTCTTCTTCAGATACAGCCTAACGTACGGCTCATTCTGCAACTCAGATACGATTTAACGTACAATCCATTCTGACCTTCAAATCCTCAGATACTGCCTAGCGTACGGTACATTCCGGGGTGTAGTCTAGCGTACGACTACTTTCTTCTTCAGATACAGCCTAACGTACGACTTATTCTGCAACTCCAATACGGTCTAACGTACGACCCAATTGGATCTTCAACTCAGATACGATCTAACGTACGATCTATTCTGACCCCTTTTTCAGATACAGCCTAACGTACGACTCATTCTGCAACTCCAGTACGGTCTAACGTACGACCCATTTGGATCTTCAACTCAGATACGATCTAGCGTACGATCCATTATGATTCTACCTTCGTCAGATACAGCCTAACGTACGGCTCATTCTGCAACTCAGATACGATCTAGCGTACGATCCATTCTGATCTTTCCTCCCCAGCGAAGTCACCCGCCTAATGAATAACTCATTCTGCGATTCAGATACGATCTAGTGTATGATCCATTCTGATCCTTTATCCCCAGCAGTGTATGACCCATTCTGATCTTTCATCATCAAACTTCCTGTATGGCATCTTTAAACCCATCTCCATCAAAACTAACCTTTGATTAACAAGTGCAAATTTTTGAGGCATTCTAGTGTTCAATAATCTTCCACCTCCAGACCGCGAATGACGTACACACCATTCTAACTCTCTCGGTTCAAGAATATTGAACAGGGGCAGCTGTCATACCCCAAAATTTGCCCGTTAATATTACAAGGCATTTTTCAAGGCACTCCAACTTATTTTTCAAGGCATTGATCTTAAGGGAACAAAGACCCAGCTCACAGATGGCCAAATCCAGAAAATGCTCAAACTGGCATGCTCGCTAGGCGAGCAAATCCTTCGCCTAGCGAACCCTTCGCTACACCACTTGCCTAGCGAAGCTTGCGAATACCAGAAATTTTGGGCTTCATTCTGATCCCATTAGGTCACGAAAAAGCATTATAAATACCAGCACTTCAGTCAAGAAAGGGGACGAAAAAGAGGAGATAGAAAGAAGGCGCAGCAAACCCTGGAGGCTAACCCAGAGAATTCAGAGCAACCCTAAAGGAAACCCTGAAGGAAACTCATCTGCACCAAGGTTACCTCCGCCCAACTCAATCCGGCGCCAACCCTAAGAGTGACTTGCCAATTCAAGGTTGCAATTCAATTGCAAACAGGGTTCACATGCTCCCGGAGAAGGTAGCTTGCTAGGTATTCCACTTTATTTGTGGGATACCCTTGTGGAGATTCACCCTAATTACCTAATTGATTATAATGTGGACCTAATTACCTAATTGATTACGACTACCTAATTGATTATAAAATATTGCCTTTGAATATGTGATCTTGGACCTCTCTTTGTTGCCTTACGGTATTGCGGTATTACGGTATTATGGTCATGTCCCGCGAATGTGGGGATACACTTAGCAAAGACCCTTCGATTAAATCATCATGTCCCTATAAAATAAATCATCGTCCCTCGGATGTTGCCTGCGAATACATGATTTTGTCCCTCGGTGACCCGTCGTTGTAGCCTACGGTTAAATGATGATCGTCCCTTCGAATGCTAAGGTATCCTTATAAATGTTGCCTTCCATGACCAATCGATGACCCTACGATGACCCTTTTACATCCAAAGGATAAAACTACTTACTTCTCAATAGTAAGGACAGTTTTACCCTCATAAGGATAGGAAATGCCCATAAAGACCTTGGGTTGGTATAACTCTTAATTGCTGGCTCACAACCTAAAACATTTTTCATACCTCACACTTTGCAAATACTAGAAAATCACTACTTGGTATACATTCGTACTAGAATCATTGCCAAGTTATATTTTTCTAAACCGCTTTCAAAATTAAACGAGATAAATACTTTGTATACATTCGTACAAGAATCATTACAAAGTTAAACTCTCTTTTCAAAACATTTTTAAGCAATTCATAAACACTTTTTTCAGACAAACATAAGTGATCCAGCATTTAAGAGCCCATGGATAACCATGGATACAAAGGGTGCTAACACCTTCCCTTTGTATAATGTACCTCCCGAACCCAAAATCTAATTAAGGTCTTTCCTGTTCTTTTCCACCTTTCCTTATTGGATAAAAGAAAAGTCGGTGGCGACTCTTGCTATCCGCGACATTTGCTTTCCAAAGCAAAAACACACAAAGTCAGTTCACCGTATGACAGTATCCTTTCAAGTGCTTCAAACAAAGACATATGACCCTCAACCTTTTTAACCATTGTCATGAATTTCTCCAAGTCTGACTCACTTGGTTCCTTCTTTGTCACTCTCTGAGGGTAGGGCAAATTAATCATCGGTTTAGTCTCTTTTGTAATTTCCTCTTCAATCGGCTCGCCCAATGATATAATTTTTTTCTTTTTAGCAACCTTTTTATTCTTTGTCGTGACAATATTAATATTTTATTGACCTCTTGGATTTTGAACTATTTCACTTGGTAAGGAACCTGGTGTTCGAGAACTTGCTAGTTGTTGTGCTATCTGCCGCAGTTGTACTTCAGGATTCTTTAGAGAGGCGGTGGTGTTTTTCTGATTGTTTCTCGTCTTTTCTTCAAATTGCCTATTTTGAGCTGCCATGTTTTCAATGGCAATCTCCCAGTCTGCTTTCCTTGGATCTTGATGTTGCTGTTGTTGTTGATATTGAGTTTGATATTGACCTGGACCCTGTTGTGGGACATTCCCTTTCTGATCTTTCCAGAAGAAGTTTGGATGATTCTTCCAACTTGAATTGTAAGTGTTAGAGTAGGGGTTATTCTGCTGTAAGAATTTTATCCCTTCAATTTGTTGAGGAGTTGCAAAGCAATACACAGTGTGGTGAGGGCCATTACAGATTTCACAAGTGGTGGTCTGAGCAGGTTGAATTTGAGCTACTTGTTGATTACCTATATTCACCGCTTTCAATTTCTTCTCCACTTCAGCAGCGACTGTATCTTCCAAACGGATTTTATTTGCTTCTACTTTCAAGTCAATGACTCCTTCAGGTTTGCTTGTACACCTATCATATAATTCCAAATGCTCATTTGCGGCTATCGCTTCAATGATCCTTTTAATATCAGTGGCTGTTGAGAAATTTGTTGAGCCACTGACCGCTGTATCAATTAACTGTTTTGTCTTTATTTTCAGCCCATTCACAAACATCTGCATTTGTTTAGTCTAATCCATATTATAAATTGGGCACACTACCATGACACTTTTGAATCTTTTGTATGTATTTCCCAAAGACTCACCATCTTTCTTTTTTAAGTTCAAGATTTCATACCTTTTTCTCAGAAATACTGATGCGGGAAAATACTCATTTAAGAAAGATGTTTCCATCTCTTCCCATGATGTAATACTGCCAGCTGGAAGAGAGTAGAACCACTCTTCCTCCTCTTCAGATAAAGTGAACGGGAACATTCTTAACTTCTTTGCTTCATCAATATGTCCAATAATTTTCAAAGTAGTACTCAAGGTCAGGAATCTCTGCAGGTGCTTGTTGGCATCTTCATTAACCTTTCCGGTGAAATATTTTCTCTCAAGTTGATTGATTATGCTAGGATGCAGTTGAAAGTTTGTCACATTCACCGGTTGGTTGACAATGGTCAATCTACCACTCGGTGCATTTTCCCCTCCATAGTCACCTAAGAGTCTTTCCTAAGGTGGAGGCGGTGGAAATGGGGAATTTCAACCATAGTTTCTTTTTCTGAATTTGAGTGACCAGAGGGAACTTCTTCTTTGGAATCCAATCTAGCATTTCTACGTCTCCGGTGAAAGGTTCTCTCAATCTCTGCGTCAAAAAGAAATTCTGCTGAGGGCTCTCCTCGCATACACAGATTAGTGAATGAAAATATATAAATGACAGAAAAATAATTTTATTGCAGAGTAAAAAAATTTAATTGAACTTAAAATTAAACTCTATATTTTGGCAGTCCCCGACAACGGCGCAAAAAATTTGATCGGAAAAATAGCAAGTGTATTATTTTTCCTATTATAGTAATAACGAGTAAATTCCCCGAATGTCGATCTCAAGGACTGCACGTTAATATCAAGTTTAAATTATCATTCAATTAAACAAAAAGTATGATTTGGGTTTTTAGATTCAAAATTATAAAAATAATGGCAAAGGCAAATGAGGATGAAAATAAGGGTTTGCAAGGTAAGAGGAACAATGTCAGGGAAGGTGTATGATTTATCCCTGTAACAACTCTGAGTCACTATTGCATTAACAAATATCAATTACTACCAGTTCTCAAGGGTATTTTCTCCAAAGTCCTTGGTGAGAAAACCTTTAATCAATCTACCCTAATTTCTATGTCCATAGGCAATTAAGGTGAAGTTAAGCTTTATTATATCAAGAACACTTTGGTTCATACAGGGTATCCCTAGTCCTATTTGATATCTACTACAGAGTAACCTTATGAAAACCTTATCAATGGAGGTCCATCCTAATTGATAACCACAAAACAATCTCAATTGGTCCGAAAGACAAAGCATTAAACACATCAAAAGGTTACCGTAAGAATAATATTATAAATGCAAAAGTATACTCATATTCGTTACAATTCTAAATCAGGGACACCCCCATAACATTGGGCGGTTTAGCTACTCATATTGTTCAAAACAAATTCAAGATAAAAAATACACATTACTAGTAATTGGATGATGTGGATCTTCAATCGCTTCCGCTCATGAAAACCTTCCGCTCTCCGAAATTTTTGATGTCAGTAATCCTTGCTTGTCTAACAATACTGTGTTCGCCTCATTCCAAGATGATTTTTTATCTTGTAGAAACTCTCCTTATATAGTGAAAATCCCTTGGCAGAAGGTGGAAATCTCCAAAACGTCGATGCAGCTCAAGCCCGTTGAAAAAGCCCGAAAACTGGAAAATCAACATTTTGGGATGACACGGCCGGCCGTGTCAGCTCTCTGCCTTGTTATTTCATTGCTGACATGCCCCAGGTATCCTGACATGGCCGTGTCAGACTGACGCGGGCGGCCGTGTCAGGCCACTATTTTAGGCATTTCTTGTACTTTCTTGGCCTTCCTCCTGACACGGCCCGTGTCAGGTGACACTAGTGGCTGTGTCAAGCTTCATGAACTGGGAAATCTTCTTTTTTCGAATGCCGAAACTTTCCACTTTCTCGCATTGAGTCCATTGGATCTTCTCTGTGGACCCGGAGGGCATAAACACGACAACCGAAGCGTAAAATCACGAAAACACAAAATAAAACTGATAATTAATAAAATTCCTTAAATAACTTATAGGAATGAAAATTATCTTTAAAGGTACCATAATTGATATATAGTGTCTCAAAATCCTTGGTTTCTTATCGGATAAGCAACAAAAATATAGTGAAAATGGTGACCGATCAGTGTAATATATCTTACTTTGAAAATAAATGAATACAAGAGATATGTAGCAATCTAACCCTACACACCCTAGGCTTGATGTTGATTCTACCACCTTCTCTTCCCTTGATCAAAGCTTGATCAAGTAACCAATAATTCCGGTTCGGTTCACCATCTCAAGATAATTCTTTGAATTAAACCCTTTATTCTTCAAGCTTTCACTCGATCGAATTTATTCCAAGCGGGCACTTGTTGAAACCCAAGATATACCAATGCGATCAACCATCCTATGCTACTCCTTTTCCAGGAACCTTCCATTCTTCAAAGACTTCACCCAGTCGAATCCGGATTGCATAGTATTGTCCAAAACCCTCAAACCATAAAAGATCTTAAAGGAAAACTCCACCTTTGTTTTTTGATTTGAAACCCTCAAAGTTCCTAACCCAATTTTGCAGTACAAAAAATATAAATTGGACGTTATCAACCTTAATTTAGATGGCATTCAATAAAAAGTTATTATGTGTAGTTTGATTGTGTGTATGCATAGAAGAGAGATTGAAGATTATGATAATGCTTTAAAATCTAGGTTTTGTATAGGTTTTACTCATTAGAAACCTTACTAGTAAATGATGCATGTATGAATGCATATTTTAAGGAAAAAGTAATTCAAAATATTTGAAAAATTATTAAATTTTGGAAATTTTTGTTGCACAGGTCGACCTATGAAAGTCATGCGTCGACCTGTTCGACACATAGGCGACCTATATAGGTCATGCGTAGATTCGTGAATATCATGGGTTGCCTATGTGTCTACCTAAATAGGTGGCATATGGAACATAATCTAAAGGCTTTAATAATTCAGCATAGGAGTCGTCATATGGAATTGATGTGTTGACCTGTAATAGAGAAAAAAATTCTATAGGTCGACCTATAATCGTATGTGTCGACCTATAGTTCACTTTTTCACAAAAAATATTTTTGATGCATTTTTTATGAATGAAATGTTTTTCAAACTTGTTTCAGAATACTTTTATGCTTCCTAATTCTAAGATGCAAATATAGAATCAGAGGATACCATCTAATATACATTAATGCTAAAATATCCTAGTTTTGACATCATGAAAAATACATCTAATAGAAAGTTGAACTCACTATTTCTTTTGGTTGGGGAGAGATTTGAAATTTAAGAAATGGGAGGAGATGAAGAGACTAATCCTAAGCAAAAATTTAAAAGTTGAGAGTTGAAAAGATCTGACCAATGGGATGCAATCCAATAGACAAGAATGTCATATAAAACCCCACTTTTCCCTTGGACTTTAAGATCAAGCAATATCAATACTCAAATAGAAAAATGAAGATCAAGGCATCAAATAAAGATAGCCACATTCAAGCAAGCAACTTTAGTTTTCTTCTTAAGCTCCCATGTATCAGATGAAATATTTCTTGAATGGCTCAGAATAAGGCATTAGACACAGGTTCAAAGGAACATTTACATCAAGACCAAATAGTAGATGAACTCAAATGGATCTTTAAGACTTGCATCAGATGAAAGCTCACTTCACAATAACTTGGTTTTAAAAATGTTGGCATTGGCCAAGTCCTTTTGCATAGGGAATGTTGCCTAATTATAAGTCCAAGTCTCAGTTTAAATCCAACAGTCCACTTAAACATTTTTTAGGGTTTTTGTTTTTTATTAAGTATCTTAAGGTCAAAAGACCACAAACATAAACAAAATACACAAACATGTATATAAAATCACAATATAATCACAATACATAGCTCAAGTGAGCAAAGTGAAAATGACATTAAAATAAACAAGTTAAATGGTATGTATAATGGCAATCGATAAATGACTTGAATTTAAATTGCATAAAGTAAATGACTTGAAAATAAAAAACAAGATTAATAAAAGTTAGTCAAATGTTAGTTGATTAGAAGTTAGTGGAGTTTTGCTTTTCAATTGTTTAAGTCATTCTTTGGAGAACACTCAACCCTCTATTCACAAGCATGGATCCTTGAACCAAGACCTCTTCCAAAGGATGGAAAAAAGGTCAAGTTTTCACACAATACCATGAAAGGGGGGAGACTTACAATCTCACTTACTAAAATGTTATGCCTTTGTGTCAAAATTTAGCACTATGTTAAGCAAGCGTAATTGGACTTATGTAGAAGTCACAACTATCTGAGGCCGAGCAATAATTTTTTTGGTGTTAATGCATGTTAGAGATATGGTATAATGAACCATACTCCTAAAACATACGACACACAAAAAGAAAATTATCAAAGGGTGGACTTAATCTCATCCATACTTGTATTGGTTCATGAACCAATTAGCCTTAGGATATTAAGATGTCATTGGCCAATGAGAGGAGTGGGATAGAAAGGGATTGAAGATGAAGAGGGAGGGGAAATAAGACCAACACAAATTGGTCATGGGAGGAATTTTATCAAATTTAAAATCATTCATTTTGGGAGATGAAATGTACATTTCATCAATCCCCTAAATCCAATGATGTTAATCCAACAAAAGTCAAATCAACCTTGACCAAGGTACAAACACAACAGTCAAACATCACAAGTCAATAAAAATGACTCAACATAATTTATTTTCAATTAAACAAATTAAATATCAATTAAAAATGCATTAAATTAAATTATGTTTGATCAAAAACCTAAAACCTCTTCAAAACACCAAATAAATGGCATGGAGATTTATCATAGGTCAAACAAGGTCAAAGGACCTTGGAGAAAATATTTCACTATTTTTGAAAAGTCAGAAGTATTTTTAAACAATTAAAAACATGTACAAAAAAAATTAAATCATGAAAAATATCAATATTGATCCAAAAAATAATTTTAATTCAGAAAATGAAAGAGGAATATATTTGCAAATTTTTTGTGAAAGTCCCATATTTTTTGGATCAATAATGAAATTAATATGAATCAATGAAAATAAAGCAAATAAAATGGAAATTCATAAAATCAAAAATACGTGGACCATCTGATCTCCCTCATTAATTAAGGCGGCAAACCAGATGGTCCAAAGCGCGCGTTCAATATGGTCTTTAGTCAACTGAGCAACACGCGTGGTAATCACCATAAACGCTCAAGATTAAAACAAAATAAGTGGATCATGTGGTTGAGGAGCTTGTCAACACATCGCCGGAGCCAGAGGTCCGGTCTTCTTCTCTGGTGGACCTCACCGGACTAGTCCACCTTCAACCATCACCAAAATGAAAAAATGCTCAGGAGTTCGAATCTGGCCTCAATTTTGTCTAACTCCAAGCATATAAGAAGATACAGGGAGTTGAATTTTAAGGATCATGAACTTAGTTGCTTCGATTTGACCTCAAAGCAACTCAATCTTGTTGCCTACATTGGTAGGACTTCAGACAACCAAAACTCAACAAGAATAGTGGAGAAATAAGAGAGAACCGAAGAGTGGAAGTTTCTGAAAATTCACCTTCGATTTGATCCAATTTGACTTGATCTTGATCTGGATTTAATTGCTTTCTCCTCCTCTTGCTTGCAGAAACCAAATGAACTGAAAATGGAAGTGAATTTCTGGAGTTTGAACTTCCAAACAGAAGGTGAAGTTCAAGCTCGATTTCAAGAGAAATCTCATAAAATTCTATGGCAGTGAGGGTTTGCAGAGGTCTAGCAAAGCTTGGGCAAGGTATTGATCATGAATTTGAAGCCTTAAGCTTGTTTAAATAGACAATGTATTTGATATTTGCACCACTTGAAAATTTGAAAATAATAGTAATTCACTTGCATGGGTGCATGGGAAATCATTTGGTCCTTAAGAGTGATGCAATCCAACTCCAAATCATGTACAAAGTCTGTTGAAACCATCATGTGCAAGCATGCAAATGGAAATGATCATGTGAAGTTCAATCTTGCCAAAACACTTCCCATAATGAGGCCATGCGCAAGTCCTATAATTTTGGTCCAAATGAGATGATATTATATGTTTTGGACAGGTGAGATCAAGGGGAACAACTTTCATGTTGAACAAGTTTTCTTTTGAAGCTTGGATCATGATGAATTTTGAGGTGGAAGTTTGGGAAATCAAACATATTTGAAAATTTTCTAAGTCCCAAGTTAAATGTTTACTTTTTCCACCTTGAATAACTTTTTCTATGCACTTAAAATGAGAAACGTTACTTCATTAAAGTTATATATCTTTAAAATCTCTTCAATTTGGTCACAAATTTGACCTCATTTTGATTTGGCATGAAGGAGTTATGCATTTTAGAAGTTGAGAAAAATCACTTGTTCAATGGTAGCGGTCAAAAAATGACCTATAATGTTTCCTCTTGGAATATGAATTTTCAAGTTGAATTTGCACTTTCTACAAACATCAAAGTTGAACTAGGCATCTTGAATTTAATCATTAAATTTGAGTGGCTTTCATATCAAAAAAAATGAGAAAGTTATGGTCTTGGTAAGTTGACCTCCAAATTAGGGTTTAGACAAAATGACCTATAATCTTTCACCATAAAAAATGACTTCCCAAGCAAAAATAGCTCTTGATTGCAACATTAAAGTTGTTTGGAATGTTATTTAGAGTAACGTTTCTCTTGGAATAATTTTCATATGATAAAAATTATAGGAGATAGGGCCTAGGAAACCCCAGTTTTGACTAGTTGACTTTTTCTGGTCAACCACCATGAACCATCTTGCTAGCTTGACATTCTCTTGACTTTTGGGACTCATGGAGGATCAAATATGCATACGATGATGAAATGTGAAGTATCCCTTGAAATATTTGATCAATTATTGAGGAAACTTGTTGAAGAAGTTACACAAGATACCTAGATGAATTAGGGTTTCCAAGGCAAACCAACTCTAAACTATTGATGATTTCTTGATCAAATAACATGTGAAGATTATGGGGATTCGTATATGACACTTAGAGCCAATGTTGGACCAATTCTTGATTGAGCTCCTTGCAATGAGGGTCTTAAACCCTATTTATGAGCTTGATAGATCATAGGTGAGCATGCACACTACCTACAAAAGAGTTAAACTATACAATGACATATTTTAATATTTTGGTTAGTAAACAAAGAAAAATTAAGTATGATGCAATAAAATGTGCTTGGTGATCTCTCCCAATGCAAACCCAATAAATGAGTGGTGGGGAGGAGGCCCAGGTGTGATCCCAGTGCTAATGCATATGATGAGATAACACGACGGATCTTAGGGTCAAAATTGGGGTCTTACAGAAGGTTCGTGGACATAACATGTAAAAACCCAATATTATAGCTAAATCACAAGAAGATGTCTTGGGGACAATAGTAGGACAGCGTTCGACTGAAATTGGATAACTCTCTCGTTCCATCTCTCTAATCCTTATCTTTCATTTTCAGCAATTTACTTTTATGCTTTTACTTTTTGCTGCTTTTTATTTTGATCTTAAAAATTCTATCATAGTTTTCTTCTTAATTAACAAACACTCAAAATTAATCACGAATTTTGAATACCATAATTCACTTCTCATTTGTGCTTGAAGTCACTTGTCCAATATAATATTCCTTCACCCCTTCTTGAATATCCAACACCTAAATCTGTCATTCACCCCTAACTTCTACTGCCACCTTGGTGTATCATTCTATGTATTATTATAGGGTTTCCTTCTGCTTTTTTTGGATCACAATAAGTACATCTATTATAGTGAGTTGCTTCTTTTGGGCAATGAGATGAGAAGTAAAGGCATATCACATTACTCCTTTAAGGAATTTATGCAACTGTCCATAAGGGTCTTGAACCACGTCATAATGGCTCTTTTAAGAGTCAATACAAACAACTTACACTTCATAGCTCCACATGCATGACAATAGTCAAACATGGTGTCTACATGCTCAACGTGTTCATCGGGATCTCTTGTGTAATTGTAGTTATGCAATTTAAAGGATTCTCGGGAGACTTAGGGATCCTCTTGTCAAGAATATGTACTTTGCAATCACACTTATTCCCTCTTTGAGAGTGGTGCGACAGTGACCCGCAGGGACAAAAACTCCAAGTGGATTATAACTGCTCCCTCTTTCTCTGGAATCACGTGGAGGAGTTTGGTGTTCCCGATGCATGATATTATCTAGTGATCTATGGCATCCTCTACATGGAGAAACGACGTCAACATAGATCGATTCTAGTTCAACTCTCTTGTTTCCATGTGAAGTCGCTTAACGTATAGAGTGGTCTATACGTTGTAGATTATTTTTTTATTCAGAGTAGTCTCTTACTCAAGAAGTGTGACTTCTACTACTGCACCATGTTGTAGACATTATTGAGGAGATTGCTAGTCCCTTATATGCCTAACTTGGCTTGCAATTGTTATAGGATTTGAAGGATCTCTTGTTCAGGAATCTTAGGTGGTGCTGGAGGTCTCTTTGAGGTTTGTCCTTGAAGAAGTAGTTAGGAAGACTAAAAGATCGGGAGAACTTTGAACTTTCTCTGGTCGATCATCAATGGAACTGGATTCGAAGGAGTAGGAGTAGAAGGAGTAATAACCTAGACTAGTTCGTCCTCGGTTTTAGGAGGAATTGGAATCTCAATCTCAGGAAATATCGTGTCGACTGTTGTGGTGGCAGAACTTCGTTGGTAGGATAGTCGAGTAGAATTCAATGATATCATGGATTTCACGAGATCAACTGATTGTTCAAAAATGAAGAAGATCGGTTGTTGCTAAGTTGTGGTAAAAGCATGAGGCATTGTCCAATTTGGGTGTGAGAACCTTCACTGCTTTTTTCTTTAGAAAATGTGCATCATTAGATTGAAGTGTATGAGTGTTGTATATAAACAAACCTTAGTCTCGATTCCCAAGCAATATGGGACTATTTTGGCGAGCCTAAAATATTTTCCCCATTCGAAACTAAGGGGCACTGTGCAAAGTTTGAGTTCCTACAAACAATTTCAATGTTTCGTTCGACCTTAAATTCGCACGACTACAACTATAAGGTATTGTCCTCTTTGGGTATTATGACCCTTACGTCTTTGTTATATAGAAAAGGTTCCTTGTTGGGTTGATGTGTATGGGTGTTGTATATAAACTATCCTTACCTCAATTCCCAAGAAATTTAGAACTATTTGATCAACCGAAATTGCCCCCAGTCAAAGCTAAAATGGCACGGTGCAAATTTCAAGTTCCCCTAGACAATGTCAATGTTTGGTTATGGAACAAGGAATAGAGAATGAGATTGTAGGGAGATATCTCATTGCGCTTGTGAATGTTTGTGATACGGTGAAACAGGATGGACTACAAGATTATCACTCAAATACTCAAAGTCAATAAAATACTCAAGATGCAATTTAGAATGAAAATGGAAATGATATCTAAAATTGGTGTCTGTGGAGCTTATATAGAATAAAGGGTTAAAACCACTCTCATTTAACCCGCACATGGTTTGGATTGTCATTCGATTGGATCTGACAATGCGAGATAGGTCGTAATTGAGATAAGATGCTTGATGCTTAGGTAAGGTCTTGCATGTTCCTACTTATTATCTGCACCCTTTGTATTGGGTCCCGTGATTGGTCCTTTATTTATGGATCTTGCAATTGAGTCTTTATTCATGGGTCTGCAGACGCTCATATAAGTGACAACAGTTTTAGAGATTGGTCTTACATTTGTGGATAATTACTACACTCCACCTTGCAATTAAATATCTACTTTTTATGGGTAGATAACAAATTTGAGTTTTATAGTATTAGTTGAGATAAAGTTTGATGTATGGCCAGTACTGATTCTTAAGTTTCATGTTCTAAATTTTGCAATGTTTTATAATTGATTACAACTAGTGTGAGTGAGTTAGAAAAGAATGGCCACTGAGGTGAGAGTCTTAGCTTTTTCGATGTCTGTAAGATACTCTTGATTAGTAGCCAATACCATGTTGCGACTTGCATGAGCCAAATTGGAAAATCTAGCCTTTCGAGATTCTAAAGGTTTTCTTTATTAAGATATAATCTTATGCACAATCTCATGTGCATATTTAAGATTAAGTTGGTATTAAAATATTCACATAAAGGACAAATGAGATATAGGATCAATTACTATACCTTATAGGAAAATATTAGTGCTCAAGGATAAGAGCAATTTCATGGAAAGCATTTCCAACTAGTTAATTACTTTTTCTTCACTATATAATACATCTCATTGAACGACTCAAACTCAAACAAACCCCTCACACATATTCTTTACCTTTAATTTCCTCTCTCTTTCTAGTAACAACACATAAAAACTACCTAATTATTCTCTCAATTTTTCAATGGATCCATCCCATATAATTGCTTATGCAAACTTCAGTTGTGAAATAAAAATAATACAAGCTCGAAACGTTGAATTCATCAAGTCCACTAAACACTTGTTCGCTAGGTTGTATGTTCCAACAGGAAACAACAAAAGAATTCAACTCAACAGCAAAAATGTTTGGGACAAGTCTTTTAATCTTGATTGTTCTTGCCCAGAAGAATTCTTGGAAAACCTTAATCAACAAAGCATTGTGTTGGAGCTAAGGCAGAAGAAGATGTGGGGCTCACAACTTATTGGAAAATGTGAGATTCCATGGAAGGTGATTCTTCAATCACAAAACATGGAGTTAAAAAAATGGTTGAAAATGGATTTGAAGAGTGGAAGTGATAGCAAAGAGGTTATGTTGACAACACCAGAAGTGGAAGTAGAGATTAAAGTAAAAGTGTGTTCGGTTGCTGAGATGGAGAAACAAAATAACAAGAGGTTTAATAATTGGAATGAGTGTGGATGTAAAAATGGGCATGATCATAATGCTTGGTGCAATGCAGAAGACTGTGATATATTTGCGCTTGGTGCAGCTTTGGAAGCTTTTTGATTTTGATGCAAGATTATGCTATGAACATATATAAACTAACATCAACCTAATTAACGTATCATTGTATTGAATAGATTTTTTTGATAAAGTTATAATATATTGATTCTGTATAAACTTTCAAATGGATTATCTTTTAATTTTATATATTGGAGTTCTTTACATGGTTTATGGTTAGTTTCTCTTTGTAGCAAATTTTTGTCATAATAGTTTAAATCTCCTTTTTTCTTTAACATGAAAATTGTTTGTCTAAGTTAAATAACTGAAGTAAGTTTGATTAAAAGTATTAAGAAATGAGATATAGAACACAATTATATATATGATCAAGTTGTGTATATAACTTGGTGTGTGAGAGAGTTTTGACTGGATAATTATTGGAGGAAGCTTGGAAGAGGAGACCTACGATTTCTCCTTGTGGATGGAAGATCATATTAGCGCTTACAAGTGTTCACGTGTTTAAAAATGTTAGTGCGTGAGACATTTTTAGTGAGAGAAACAGAGAGAATAAGAAAATAAGAATTACTATTATTGAAGAATAATTATGTTACAAAACTGAATTACAAAATATTCATTTATATACACATAAGTAACTTGACTACTAAGTAACAAATATAACAACCCTAAATCATAATTAACATTGAGCTTGAACCTCACACAACTTGGATTATATTATATTTCAACATATCTCTTATAATCCATGTTGTCGAACATACGCTAATCATAGTCGACATGAACTATTCTTAATTTCTTCTTCAAATTCAAGAATCTATTGATCTTCAATCATTTGATAAAAATGTCGGTCAATTGTGCTCCACTTGAGCAATATCTTACTTCATGTTTACCTCGATTTACCTTCTCCCTTAAGAAGTGAAATCTAGATTTGATGTGCTTACTCCTTCCATGCAAAACTAGATTCTTCGCAAGATTTATGGCTGACTTGTTGTCGATCTGCAACACCAAAGATTTAAATTTCTTGACACGCAGCATGTGATCCTGCTATATATTCAGCCTCACATGATAACAATGCCACCAAAAGTTGCTTTCTCGATAACCATGAGATTGAGGCACAAAATACTTGAAAGAAATAATCCATTGTGCTTCTTCGATCTTCCTTATCTCCACACCAATCAACAACTGAATAGAAAGTAACCACAACTTCTTTACTTTTAGAGTCTCGTAGAAATAGAACTCTATAGTTTATCGATCCTTTTAAGCATCTCATTATTCTTCTTGCACCCTTCATGTGTGACACTCTTGGTTCAGTCATGTCTCTGCTCACTAATCTGATTGATAAACCTATATTAGATCGATTGTTGCATACATATCTCAGAGATATGACAATTTGTTTGAATAAAGTTGCATCAACTTTGTCTTCTTCTCCATATTTCTCCAATTTCAAATTTGGTTCGACATGCGAAGATGAAGGAGTCGAATTATCTATATGAATCTATTGAGTATCTCTTTGACATACTTTCTTTTATGTATCATCATACCTTGCCTTGACCTTTTTAATTCCACGCCTAGGAAATAAGACAAGTTTCCCAAGTCCGATATTTAAAATTCCCTCTTCGACAGGTTCTCCAAACTCTTTCTAGTCACTAGTAAGTCATCGACATATAAGCTGATGGATTTTCTATCTTGTGCCACAACCTAGAAATAGAAACCATACTCAAATTTGCATTTGATGCATCCCAATTCGACTAAATATGATTCGATCTTCATGTTCCATGCCCTAGGTGCCTGTTTGAGGCCATAAAGCACTTTGTGCAACTTTTATAATTTCCTTGCTTCCTATTGAATCACAAACCCAAGAGGTTGTGTGACATATACTTCTTCTTCTAAGGGAACATTAAAAAAAAAAAGGATTTCACATCTAAGTGAAATATCGACCATCCTTGCTTACATGCCAAGGCGACTACTAGTCGAATAGTCTCTAATCTTGTGAAAGGTGCATATACTTCAGAGTAGTCGAATCATGATCTCTAAAGAAAACCTCGAGATACCAATCTCTCCTTATGCATTTCTATCGACCCATTAGTATTGTGCTTCAACTTTAACACCCACTTAACCTCGATAGCTTTTGTATGTGTGTAAGACCCCAATTTTGACCTTAAGATCCCTCATGTCATCTCATCATATGCATTGGCTTTGGGATCACACCTTGGCATCCTCCTAACCCCTCATTCATTAGGTTTGTATTGGGAAAGATCACCAAACACATTTGATTGTATCATACTTTATTTTTATTTTTTTACTAACTAAACTACCAAAAATATGTCTATGTAAAGATTTGTCTCTTTTGTAGGTAGTGTGTGCATCCACCAATGCCTTATCAAGCTTACAACTAGGGTTTGAGACCCTCAGTGCAAGGAAATCAATCAATATATGGTTCACAATGGTTCTAGACATCATATTTGGATCCCCATGTTCTTCTTTTATCATTTGGATTAAGAAATCATCAAGAGTTTGAAGCTAGTTTGCCTTGGAAACCCTAATTCATCTCGGTATTTTGCGTGACTTCCTCAGCAAGTTTATTCAACATTTGGTACAACATATCAAGGGATACTTCACCATACATCATCTTATGCATATATGATCCTCCATGAGTCCAAAATATCAAGAGAACTTCAAGTTTGCAAGTTGGTTCAAAGAAGTTGACCAGGGAAAGTCAACTAGTTAAAACTAGGGTTCCCCAGACCATATATCCTACAAATTTTGTCATATTAAAGTGATTCCAAGATCAAAGTTACTACTTATTAAATTCCAAACAACTTTCTTGTTGAGGTCAAGAGCTAGTTTTGCTTGGAAAGTCATTTTTTATGGTTAAAGATTATAAGACATTTTGTCTGTGCCCTAGTTAGGATGTTAACTTCCGAGGACCATAACTTGCTAAATATTTATGAGATAAAGGCCATCAAAGTTTCATAATCAATTTCAAGATGACCTCTCCACCTTTTATTCTTTGAGAAACTTCAAATTCAACTTTCAAAGGCATGTGCCAAGAGGAAACATTATAGGTCATTTTGGGCCATTACCATTAAACAAGAAATTTTCGTCAACTTCTAAAATGCATAATTCCTTCATGCTAAATTTATGATTTACCAAATTGTAGAGGATTGAAATAGCTACAACTTTTATGAAGGAACTTTTTCCATTTGAAGCTCATAGCAAAAGTTATTCAAAGTGGAAGAAGTGGATATTTGACTTGGTACTTAGAAAATTTTCAATTATGTTTGATTTCCCAAACTTCCACCTCAAATTCATCATGATCCAAGCTTCAAATAGAAAGGTGTTCATCATTAAAGTTGTTCCCCTTGATCTCACCTTTCCAAAAAATCCAAAATCACTTCATTTGGACAAGGTTTGAATGACTTGCACCTAGTTACTCTTCATGGTTCCATTTGGATGAATCTCGTGATCACTTCTCAATTAGAAATGTATGACTTCATGTTAGGCTTTCAGTACCATTCATGACCATTTTGGACCTTTTGACATCATCTCATGGGCCTATCACACGCTCATGCAAGCATGCACACTTGAATTACTATTTATGGCATTTGAATGGAAGTGTGTCAAAATCAATTGCTAAGCCTATAAATACATGCCTTACTTCTCAGAATGAGGGACACCTTGCCCAAGATTTTCTCCTGCAACCTTCCCACCTCCATTAAAGGATAATCTTGAAGGTTTTCATTTGAAAATCGAGTTTCAATTTCACTTATATTTTGAAGTTGAAACTCCAAGAATCCAAGCCATTTGAGCTCTCATTTCACCTCCTGCAATCAAGTGGATGCAAGCCCAAGGCAATTGAGATCCAGATTGAGCTTCATCATTACAAACAGAAGGTGAAATTTGTCAAACTTTGTCTCTTCAATTCTATCTCAATTCTCCATCATTTCAATTAATTTTTGGTTTGCTGAAGTCCTACCAATGTAGGCAACAAGATTGAGTTGCTTTGAAGTCAAATCGAAGCAACTCAGTTCATACTCTTCTATTTTCAATTCCATGTATCTTTCAATATATTGAGAATTGGAGAATTTTGGGAGAATATTTGGATTCCTGGCATTTTTCTCTTCAAATTAGTGTATTCACTTTTTATTTTAGTGAAGGTTGATGGTGGACCATGTAAGACCCCAATTTTGACTCTAAGATTCCTCATGCTATTTCATCATTTGCATTGGCTTTGGGATCACACCTTGGCATCCTCCTTACCCCTCATCCATTGGGTTTACATTGGGAGAGATCACCAAGAAAATTTGATTGTATCATACTTTATTTTTCATTATTTACTAACCAAAATGCCAAAAATATGTCTATGTATAGCTTTGTCTCTTTTATAGGTAGTGCGTGCATCCACCAATGCCCCATCAAGCTCATAACTAGGGTTTGAGACCCTCAATGCAAGAAGATCAATCAAGAGATGGTTCATATTGATTCTAGACCTCATATATGGATCCCCATGATCTTCATTTATCATTTTGATCAAGAAATCATCAAGAGCTTGAAGCTTGTTTGCCTTGGAAGCCCTAATTCATCTAGGTATCTTGTGTGACTTCCTCAACAAGTTTCTTCAGTATTTTATCAAATATTTGAAGGGATACTTAATATTACATAATCTTGTGCATATATGATCTTCCATGAGTCTAAAAGATCAATAGAACTTCAAGTTTGCAAGTTGGTTCATGGTGGATGACCAGAGAAAGTCAACTGGTCAAAACTGGGGTCCCTAGACCCTAACTCCTACAATTTTTGTCATACGAAAATTATTCCAAGAGTGAAGTTACTCCTTATGACATTCCAAACAACTTTCATGTTAAGGTCAAGAGCTAGGTTTGCTTGGAAAGTCATTTTTTATGGTGAAAGATTATAGGTCATTTTGTTTGTGCCCTAATTAGGAGGTCAACTTCCAAGGACCATAACTTGCTCGATTTTTATGAGATAAATGCCATCCAAGTTTCATTATCAATTTGAATACGTCTTATCCAACTTTGATTCTTTGAGAAAATTCAAATTCAACTTGCAAAAGCATGTGCCAAGAGGAAACATTATAGATCATTTTGGGTCATTACCATTGAACAAGCAATTTTCCCCAACTTCTAAAATGCATAACTCCTTCATGCCAAATACAAATAAGGTCAAATTCATGACCAAATTGAATATGTTTGAAAGATATACAACTTTGATGCAGGAACTGTTTCCATTTGAAGCCCATAACAGAAGTTATTCAAGGTAGAAGAAGTGACCATTTGACTTGGTACTTAGAAAATTTTCAATTATGTTTGATTTTCCAGACTTCCACCTCAAAATTAATCATGATACAAGCTCCAAATGGAAAAGCGTTCAACATTAAGGTTGTTCCCCTTGATCTCACCTTTCCAAAATGTCTAAGATCACCTTATTTGGACAAGATTTGAAGGACTTTCCACAAGGCTTCATTTGGTAAGATTTATATTCAAAATTCATTTCCATGATCCATGGCCATGTGGCATCATCTCAGGTTGATTAGCATAGAATATTGGATCATTTGGCATCATGAATTGGGCCTTGTACACACCCATGCATCCATGCAAGCAAGAGTTGCTAGATTTGGCAAAAATTGGAAGTGTGTGAAAAGCAACTTGATGCACGATAAATACAAGGCCATTGTGATCAGAAAGTGTTAGAATAAGATTTTGTGTCTACAATTCATCTCTAATGTTTTGATGATAACAAAGGATGAAACAAATTGGTACCCTAACGAATTTATCTAAGTGTGCAGGACTCTAACAAAATATGGATCTGATAGACAACATCCGACATCATGCAAGTCCAAAATATATGACTTAGAGTCAAATAAAGCATTTTCTCTGACTCTGAAGACAACAGTGCTCACAGCGCCTGAAGGTTTAAAATTCAGATACTCTAAATCTGAAGGATTCTACAAAGTTACTATGCTGATTCATACATCTGAAGAAGGTTCTACAAAAGACGTATCAATAACTTCTAAAGAAAATCAATTCTAAGAAACTATCTGAAGAATACATGCTAAACAAGAAGATCTCGATTCCGCGCACTCTGATTCAAGTCAAACAGATCATCCACAAGACTTAGTAACGAAGTATTCCATATTTGGAAAAAAATAAACACTCTCCGAAATTTCTATGGAAAGGACAACGAACTTAATGTAAATTAAGTTCCATCATTGTCAAGATACTACATCCAAGCCTTAACCAACGATCTCATATTCAAATCACTATATAAAGGCAGAATCATCATCATACCAAGCACAAAGCAATCACACAAGAATACTGCAAACTAAATTCTACATTTTTCATTCATTCTTGTTCAAATCTGTTCAGTCGAGTTGTTGCTCTAAGTGTGAATTCTTATTGTTCTTATTGTGTTAAAATTGCTTATCTAGAAGCACTAAACACTTCTTTATAATTCTCAAATAGTTGTTGAATATTTCCTCAAGTGACTTGTGAAGTCTGAAGACTTGAGAGGGCTAAGAGATCTTTGTTCTCTTAGACGCTTTTGTTGTAATCTTTATAGACTATTGGATTAAGTCCTTGATGAAGGCGAAATCACATTGGTCGGGTGGACTGGAGTAGCTTTGAATTTCAAGCGAACCAGGATAAACTTCTGTGTTGATTGCTTTATCTTTCGTGTGTGTTTTGTTTGCAATAGTTTTTATTACCTGTGAAAACAATTCAAACCCCCCTTTCTTGGTTTTCTCTACCTTTAGAAAGAGGATTCATGCTTGCCCAAGCTTTGAACCATTGCCTCCCTAGCCTCCATTAAAGGATAAACTTGAAGATTTCACTTGAAATCGAGTTTCAAATCTCCTTCTGTTTTGAGATTGGAACTCAAAGAATCCAAGCCCTTCTTTGATCTAACTCACTTCCTGCAAGCTTTTGGAGTCGAGCCAAGGCCAATTGGAAGCAAGATCAATCCAGATTCAAGCTACTTGAAGCTGATTTTTTAGAAACTTTCTCTCTCTTCGATTCTCTCTCAATTCTTCACCATTCTCTTTGATTTTTGGTTAGTTGAAGTCCTACCAATGTAGGCAAAAAGATTGAGTTACTTTGGGGTTAAATCAAAGCAACTCAGTTCATGATCCTCAAAATTCAAATCCTTGTATCTTTCAATATATTTGGAATTAGAGAAAATTGAGACCAGATTCGAGCTATTGAGCATTTTTCCTTTGAAATAGTGTCCTTGTTTTTTATTTTTCATTGAGTTGAGGGTGGACCAGTCCGGTGAGGTCCACCGGAGAAGATGACCGGAGCTAGGGCTCCGGTGGCTTCCTCTCATCCATCTAATCTTGGTCCAAGGATCTAATCTCAGCCTTTGGTTTGCATTACCATAGTTCCCACGCATTAACTAGAGACCGTGGTTGATAGCACGCGTGTGGCCATCAGATCTGCCACCTCAATTAATGGGGGAGATCTGATGGCCCTTGTTTTTCCTATTTTCTTTTTAATTTCTGATTTTACTTTTAATCCACTTATTTTATTTTATTCATAGAAATTTCATTTTTAATCCAAAAAATATGGGACTTTCACCAAAAATCTTTAAATATTTTTCTCTTCCATATTCCGAATTAAAATTATTTTTTGGATTAATTTTGATATTTTTCACGAATTAAATGGATTTATGCATATTTTTAATTGTTTAAAAATACTTCCGACTTTTCAAAAATAGTGAAAGTTTTTGTCTAAGGTCCTTTGACCTATGATAAATGCCTTGACCATTTAGTTGGTGTTTTGAAGGCATTTTAGGTTTTGGTCAAATTAAATTGTATTTTAATTCATTTTTAAATTGATTTTTTATTGATTAAATGTCTAAAATATTGTTGAGCCATTTTTATGGTCTTGTGATGATTGACTTTTTGTTTGGGCCTTAGTCAAGGTTGGTTTGACTTTTGATGGATCAAAACCATTGGATTTAGGGGATTGATGAAATGTACATCTCATTTCCCAAAATGAATGGATGATTTTGATTTGATGAAATTCCTCCCATGATCAATTTGTGTTTCTATCTTCCCCTCCCTCTTTATCTTCATCCTTATTCTTCCCAATTCCCTCTTTTGACCAATGAAATCTCTAATGTCTAAAGGCTAATTGGTTCATCAATGAACTTGTGTCAGATGAATCAATACAAGTTTGACTGAGATAGGTCCCTACCTTTTGATCTTTTATTTTAGTGTGTGGTATATTTTAGGAGTTTGGTTCTTCATACCAAATCTCTAACATGCATTAACACATAAATTTTTATTGCGCGACCTCAGATAGTTGTGACTTCTACATAAGTCCAATTATGATTGTTTAACATAGAACTAAATTTGACCCTTGAGGCATTGCATTCTAGTAAGTGAGATTGTAAGTCTCCCATTCTTCATGGCATTATATGGAGACTTTACCTTTTTTCCTTTCATGGTAGCTAGTGGCATACTTGTTGAATTATCCAAGTTGGAGCCCTTTTCATGGAAGACGCAGTGGTGTAAGGATTCATACTTGTGAATGAATGGTTGAGTGTTCTCCAAAGAATGACTTAATCAATTAAAAGTCATCATTAACACTTAACTAACTTTTGACTAACATTTAACTGACTCTTGTTAATATTGCTTTATTTTCAAATCATTTACTTTTATACAATTTGAATTCCAGTCATTTATCATTCATTGCCATTTACATTTCAAATAACTTATTTATGTTTATGTCATTTTCACTTTTCTCATTTGAGCCATATCTTGTGATTATATGTATATTGTATGCATGTTTTGATTTTGTTTGTGGTCTTAGGACCTTAAAATACCTAATAAAAATGAAAACCCTAAAAAACACATCTGGTGGACTGTTGAACTTGATCTGAACTCTTGGAATTAGAATTAGCCAACATTCCCTATGCAAAAAGGACTTGGCCAATGCCAACATTCTGAAACTGAGCTATTGTGAAATGTGCATTCATCTGATACAAACCATAGGATTTTTTTGAATTCATCTGCTACTGTATCTTTGTGCTTAATTCTTATTTTGATCTTGTGTCTGATGATTTGCTCTGAGTTGATCAAACAATATTTCATCTGATACATGAAAAGAAAATGAAGACTGCTAGCTATGGGAATTGCTTGTTTGGATGTGGCTATCTTTATTTGATGCCTTGATCTTCATGATGTCTGGATATTACTCATTTCGTATTGATTAGTGCTTGATAAAAGTCCAAAGGAAAATGGGTTTATGTATGACATTCTTGTCTGTTGGATTGCATCCCATTGGTCAAAATCTCTCCTCCTTTTCAAAACATTTCTTTGCTTGTGATTTCAAACTTAGACTTTGTTTTAATAATTAGAAACTTTGGCCTTATGCCATTAAATTTTTGAACTTCTTTTCTTAAATCAAACTTGTAAGTTAACTTAACCATATTGACTTAAATTTCAAAAGACAAAAAGAACTAACAACTTCATTCAAACTTTTGGCCCTTTGTGCCCCTCTTATTTAACTTTTGTTAAAAATGATTCACCAACTTATTTGAAATTTTTACCACGAACTACAAGGTTTTGATCCCTTATTTTTATGTTGGTACGTGGGCACAAGACCGAAGATCTTGTCAAACACAAAAATATAATCAATGAATTCTTTTTCCATCCCCACACTATATTTTTGGCAAACATCATTTATACCAAAAACACATGCACACATAAAAAAAGGGCTCCCTAGGAGTACCTATGATATTTTGGGTGTTAACATCTTCCCTCTGTGTAACCAACCCACTTAACTGTAATCTCTGGTATTTTATTATTTTTGATTTGAAAACTTCTTATCTTTGAGTTTTGTTCGTACTTTTCGCTTTTCCTTTGGAAACAATAAAAGTGCGGTGGCAACTCTGATTTTATTGATGTTAAGCTTATCAATAGCTTGATGGTCATGAATTTACCGCTACAAACCATTCCGGTGAGGTCGACCGGAGAAGATGACTGGAGCCCCAGCTCCGGTGGTGTGTTTTCACCCTCTCATCCCTTTGACCGTGTTTAAACGTTTTAATCTGGACCTTTGATTTATTTGACTCTGTATGCAGCGCATTGACTCAAGTCCATTGTGTTCCCCATGCGTGTGGCCATCAGATCTGCCACCTCAATTAATGAGGGAGATCTGATGGCCCTTGATTTTTCATAATTTATGATTTTCTTTTAATTACTCTTATTTCATTTAATTCATAATAAATCAATTTTTAATCAAAAAAATATTGGACTTTCACCAAAAATCTTTAAATATTTTCCTCTTCCATATTTTGAATTAAACATATTTTTTTGGATTAACTTTGGTATTTTTCATGAATTAAATAATTTTGTGCATACTTTTAATTGTTTAAAAATACTTCTGACTTTTTAAAAATAGTGAAATTGTTTGTCTAAGGTTCTTTGACCTTGTTTGACCTAGGATAAATCCCTTGGCCATTTATTTGGTGTTTTGAAGAGATATTAGGTTTTGATCAAATTAAAATGTATTTTTATTCATTTTTAATGTGATTTTTAATTTGATTAAATGTTAAAAAATATGTTGAACTACTTTTATGGTCTTGTGAAGTTTGACTTTCTGTTTGGGCCTTGGTCATGATTGATTTGACTTTTGTTGGATCAAAACCATTGAATTTAGGGGATTGATGAAATGTACATTTCATCTCCCAAAATGAAAGGATGGTTTTGATTTGATGAAATTCCTCTCATGATGAATTTGTGTTTTTATCTTTGCCTCCCTCTTCTTCTTTAACACTAACATTTGACTAACCGTTGACTAACTCTTATTCATTATGCTTTTACTTTCAAGTCATTTACTTTATGCAATTTAAATTTCAGTTATTTATCATTCATTGTCATTTCCATTTCATATAACTTGTTTATTTTTAAGTTCTTTTTTCACTTTGCTCATTTGAGCCATATCTTGTAATTGTATATATTTGTTTGTGTGTTTTGATTTAGTTTGTGGTCTCAGTACCCTAAAACACCTAATAACAACAAGAACCCTAAAAAACATTTGGTGGACTGTTGAACTAGATCTGAGCTTCTGGACTTAGAATTAGCCAACATTCCCTATGCTAAAGGACTTGGCCAATGCCAACATCTAGGACTAAGCTATCTTTGAACTCTGCTTTCATCGGATGCAAGACCTGAGAATTTCTTGGATTCATCTGCTACTATGTCCTTGTGCTTAATTGTTATTTTGATCTTGTGTCTAATGTTTTGTTCTAAGTTGATCAAGGAATACTTCATCTGGTACCATGGAAGACAATGAAGATTGCTAGCTATTGGAATGCTTACTTGGATGTGACCATCTTTATTTGATGCCGTAATCTTTATGATGTATGGATATTGCTCATTGCTTATTGATCATTGCTTGGTTAAAGTCAGAAGGAAAATGGGTTTCTATATGAGATTCTTGTCTATTGGATTGCATCCCATTGGTCAGATC